>NC_061095.1:33058144-33080644 GCF_015104395.2 Macrobrachium nipponense | reverse complement strand
CACACGACAGTATCAAGTAACCAGAGCAGGTTCTAGTAATTTTAATACAATAAGTTATTATAAGTAGTGGTGGATTAAGCCGACTGTACACGCCGTAAAAAATTAGAATATCTTGTATTATTCCTTTAGTACACGTAATATCCTGTATTTACGGACTCACCGTCTGTTGTTCGAACTTCCCTCATGAGAAGTCCGGATAAGCGAGCGCTTACAGATACCTCTATAGTTATAAAAAACATTGATCTGTATCTAGTGTAATTGTAAGATATCCATCTAGGGATATACAAAATATTATCTTACATCCTGCAAAATAAGGCATTTTTATCAAAGGAAAATCCTATAAACCTTCAAACATATTAAAATCCGTTTGAACAAAAAAGAGACAGTTAATCAAATAATAACTTATATAGAGGAACTATACATTTGTCTCATAAATCGTAACATTGTTCAAATGACCCAACAGAATTCTCCCACACCCGCAGTCTCAGTTTGCACGCAAAATCTCGCTGGGAAATGAAATTTTAATCCTTCCCAACACTCTGAAATATAACGATTTCCGTGAACAAAGCCCTAGACACGGTTGACTCGCAGCCACAAGTTAATATAGTAATCCACAAAACCTATACATATAAATATCGCCCAACCAGTCATAGATGAATCTCTCTGATAATCTATCTAAAGTAATATCCGTAAAGTCATTCAAGCAGAGGTGATTCAGCAGAAATTTTTTTTTTATCTTTTATCTGAATACCAGGAAGTTTCTCCACTAGCGAGTGATCTCTAGGAGAAAAACGGATGTCATTGAAAAACAAAATACGGTCTAAGGACAAACATAAAGCTATATACGTACCTTCGTATAGAACCCCAATGAAATTTCAAATAGAGATAAATGACGAAGTTGAAAAATGTTAGTAATAGGAGCCATTAGGAAATCAAATAAGCTCACATAATTTTTCCCTCAAACGTCATGCCATAAAAGATCGGACTTGGCGTATCTGCGTAGATTCTGTCGCTTAAACAAGGAAACGACTCCCGATAGTTTCCAGTGCCATGTACCAACGACATCTTATCTCTGTTAGGTTAGAATAAATTTTTCACCAGCTTGGACTTACTTAAAAGCTTTTACCAGATACCATTACCTAAGTGATTGTACCTCATACTCCGTTTTCAGCACACTCAGGAGACATTATCAATTTTTACATATGCCTCCGGCTTACGTTGCACCCCAATTACAATATATAGTGTTTGGAGACTTTTAAGCGATAACCTACATGCCTATATGGATGATCTTATAATCTTTTCTAAATACCTTAGAAGTACATTCACATAAACTAGAGTTAGTGCTACAGAGACAAAGACAAATAATCTCAGAGTAAAATATCTAAATGTGAGTTTTTAAAAAAACCGAACATGTTTATCCAGGTTTTATGTGTCTAGTCAAGGTCTTAAAGTAGTCCATGATAAGGTGTCGGCTATTCATAACTTCCGGTACCTATTAACGTAAAAGGGGGATACAGCACTTTTGCACTGTAGTGGGTATTACAATCGTATGTAAATATGTAACTCTTCAATCATGACAGCTCCTTTAACAGATCTTACGAAGATGGGCGTAGATTTATTATGGTCTGAAAAGCCTCAACAGGCATTCGATATCTTAAAAGAAGATAATACCGACTTCGTAAGTGATCTACAAACCCCAAGACACTCCCATGAATATGGAAATGCAATACCAACCGACTTAGCGTAAGATTATCGCAAGTCTAACATTACCTCATAGGGCGCCTTATTATACAAGGCAATAGCCCTAAAATATATATATATTTATATATATTTATGTGTGTGCAAAATATGTAACTCTTCAAGGCAATAGCCCTAAAATATATATATATTTATATATATTTATGTGTGTGCAAAATATGTAACTCTTCAATCATGACAGCTCCTTTAACAGATCTTACGAAGATGGGCGTAGATTTATTATGGTCTGAAAAGCATCAACAGGCGTTCGATATCTTAAAAGCGGAATAATGCAGCTCACCTAACCTAAAAATCCCTGATTTAAATAAGGAATTTTTTTTTTTATTGCAATAGACGCCTCAGACCAAGGGGTAAGAGGGGTATTACTTCAGTAATATGATAAACAGTTCTTTCCTATAGCTTTTTATTCATGTGAACTAAAGCCCTCTGAAAGTAAATATAGCAGTAATAAGCAAGGAAGGGCTAAGTATCGTTAACTCACTAGTACATTTTAAGTTCATAATCTATGGCTATCCTGATAAAGTCCTTACTGAACATGAGTCCTTTACCGAGTTTTTCAAAGGCTTTAATCACAGTCCAAAAGGAACTCGGTGACAAATGATCATTCAGGTCTTTGGAGCCAAGATAAGATATCTACCTGGGAAAGCAATTATCATAGCTGACGCATTATCCCGCAATCCCGCACCATACTGCAAAGAACCATTAATTAGACTAAAAGATATAGAAATATCCGTGCCTATTGTTAAAACCGTATCTAAACAAGAAAATTCCTTAACCCAAGAGATCGCGAGCATTGAATATCTGGGTCGGAGCGCCGAACTGTTACAAACTGAACAAAGCAAGAGTCAACAACGATAAACAAAACAATAAACACTTCGAACGAAAACAGGGTCAGCGGCTAAGCAAAAAACAATAAACACTTCGAGCAGAAACCCTAAAGCAAAAGTATATTTAAAGTATGTGTATCAGAATTATGTAATCAAATGTAAGATTATAAGTAGGTCCATGATGAGGAAAACCCGAAGAACACAGCAGATGACTAACGACCAGGTAGTAGTAATAATCTCTTTCATACCAATCGTCATAAACTGGTTGCATTCCGTCATCCAGGGTTCCCTATTATGTCACAGAAAGCCAAATCACTGTTTTACTGGCCTACGATGCTTACAGATATAAAAAGCACATAACTAATTGTAACACGTGTCATGAAAACTATTGATACACTGAGATACCTGTCAGTTTAGGGGCCTATCCTGTGCCCCTAAACGTATATTCTACGTATATTCTTTCAATCCTTGAAAGAATATACGTAGAATCATTAACAGAATTACGAGTCTGACAGAGGGAATAAACACTTCTTAGTGTTAATAGTTCCTTGACACGTTATATAGAATTAATAGCACTAAAAACAAACACCGCAATTGAGTGCGTTAGGAATATTTATGAGTGCTAAATCAGTAAACATGGAATTCAACACAATAATCTGTGACTCGGGTGGTGTAAATCAATAATAATCTCCATAACCCGTTGTGTGAATTCCTATCCATTAAGAAAACCAATAATATATTTTATCACCCAGTCAATCGGTTTGGTAGAATAAGAGATAAATAAGAAAGTGTCAATGTCTTACGAGTTACAACTCGTGATATTGGATCCGAACTGGATTATAGCGGTTCTCGCGGTTTTAAATACCTTTATCATTTATATCTTGTATCTATAGAATTGATACCCCAAGTAGCCTTATACGGTACGCCGCTGACACCTTTTCCCATATTCAAGCCAACCATTATTTATCAATATATATAAAAAAATATATAAATAAATAAATATAAAAAATAAAATAAATATGGATACAAGTGGAGTCAATATAATACACTCCGTAAGAAGTCGGAAGGGTTACAAATTATAATAAAAAAGGAATCACGATAAAATCAATAAGCAAAACGTAACCATAGGTTAATTAAATATCCAAATATATATGCGTAAAGATTTGAACTCTAACTTAACGCTTTAGTAATGACAAATAAGCTAAAAGTTCAAACACATATCAAAACCTACTGACATATTGTCTGTCCCGGTGATTTATATTCGTAGTCAATGAAAGAAAAAAAAATAATAATAATAAATAAATAAATAAAATAAAATAAAAGAGATTTTAAAGTCAGGAAGTCTAGAAGTGAAAATGTTACCTATGGAATAATCCTATATGAATCTTATACAGGGCTAATAATATATATAGAATTTGTATGGAAACCTTTTTCATTAGTTTGAATAAGGAATATCTAATTTAACAGTATTACATTTATTTACAATCATGCAGATATCCAACATGAAACTAATATATTGTTCAATTTTGGTACTGTTATTTTTTTTCAGACATTCTTTTCGTGTGGGTCGACTATTAAAAAACAAAAAACAAAAAAATTTATACTAAGTCGTTTCTTTTACAGCAAGTAACGTAACGCTTAAGCTGGTGACGACGTCATCAGCCTAGAAGATGCCTGTCGCGTTTGCCGACTAATCATTGTTCTTTATAACCTCAATAAACCGCTTGCGAAGCAGGTTGACTGGAGAGAGGAATGCATAGCTCATGAACTTCACATGTGGTTCATGGGTCACGATGACATGACATACCACATAACCTATTCTTATCCGTGTGTGCTATGCAACTCGCAATCGTTTTTAAAATTAATAAACAAAATAAGCAAATAGAATTTCTATAACATCAAAATGGATTAATTTTTTCTGAACCTCATAGACAATTAGAGTCAATAATTTAGCTTATGACATTGGTAAACGGACATTTAGAAGTATCAAGATATGTATATGAAAAATTTACTTGCAACATTAGCCTATGAGAATTCAAGTAAATCCCATTCATGGGAAAATGTCACATTTTCTTGAAAAAAAACCCAAAGTTTGTATAGAAATTAGTTACATAGTGGGTTCTTTCGTTGCATCTCTAACCTATTAATAAAGAGGATGCGAGAAAATTGAATATGAAACTTTTGTTAGGGGCACATAGGATCAGATTTTATCACAACTTAATTTCAGTTAGCATAGAGAAATACAGAATCATGATTAATATTCTCTTTGACTCTTATGTTGCCTGGCAATCTTACAAATAGCTCCGTTTTCCACTTCTTTGTCTAGTAACTTACTACCAGTAATATCGAATTTTCTTTGGGATTCGTATTGATATCTGTTATTTTTTTGTTTTCAATTATTGTGGATATTTTTTACAGTCCTCATAAGACCTGGAATAGGTTCCACTCATTGTTAATGCCATGGATAAAAAAGTTTGTACAGCTGACTCTTTTGAATTCCACAAATATCAGCGAATTCATGTGGGTTAAGTCTGGTCTTAATGGCTCTCTCCCCCCCTGTATTTGGATGTCGTCTGAACTTACTTTGCCCTTGTGACAAATATAATCTCACTTGCAGGCTGATTAATGGAACCTGGTTACAGTATCCTGCAGTACGAGAGTTTCACATCGCAACTTCAAAAAATCGTTCGTTGCTGCGGACGACGGCAGTCGAGTAACAACCGCCTACAATGTGAAAGGAATAAGCACCATCATGGACTTCTTCGACCGACACCCGTATCCCGTCATTAATCTCGTTTTAATGCGGAACACTCCGGCGGCTGTCGGAAATCGACTACAAAAGGGACATACTTCCGACAAATTACGACCCGAAGGATATTCAACTCTACTTTGCTGGCGAAGGACTCGTGCTGGGGGTGATTTTATTCATCGCGAACGTATTCGTGTGGCTTAAGATGCAGAGAACAAGTATGAGTGCAAAATAGAACGTTGGACCCGCCCAGGCAAATTTTCCCCTTGTTTTAACCATTTGAAATTGGCCCTTTCATTTGGCTATAGGTGGTTGTCTGGAACTGTGTAATGGACGAAAAGTTGTTCGAAAGCTAGTTAAATGTGAAGTAGTATAACCTCGGTCATGTATCCTATATATATAAAGTATCATGTATCCTATATATATAAAGTATTATGTATCCTATATATAAATGATCATAAATAACAGAATCGAAATATATCTTTGCGTGTACGCAATAGGAATCTATTTAAAGTGCACATATATTAATCATAATTATATGAATCCATATACATATGTATAAACAAATCAGGTAGCCTATAATCAATCTGTTACCTTTTATCTTACCAATAACTGCAGTTATATATGAGTTAGTATATGGATTAATGAATCAGATATATAACAGTTAGCATAAAAATCAACGAATCAATCAGCATAAACATTAATAATTTTATCAATTCATATATGAAATTTTTATCAGTTAAAATATGATTTTTATCATGTTAATCTTTGTTCTATGCAATTATCAGAGTACATTAGTATTTTCTGTAGCATATGTATCTTAATGAGATGAAGTGAAAAACTGTATCAGTATATATCACGTGATCACTATTATTTACGAATATCATATGCATATTATGTCTAATATTTTATTACTTGAATCTGTATTTGTGTACACCTTGAATTTTTTTTTACTTATAAGTATTTTCTTTACATATATATATATATATATATATATATATATATATATATATATATATATATATATATATATATATATATATATATATATATATATATATTCACATAGTGTCTGTATCACACTCCTATAAGTCAACTGCAAGTCAAGTTTGAGTAATATTCAGTGGTTGGTTTTGGTAGCTGACCGAGCTAATGTAAGTGTTTACATAATAAAAATATGGAATGTTAGTCCATATATATAAAAGACTAAAACTAAAGAGGTCAACCAGATTGCTTGCAGGAATGTGATCAGACTAGAGACGCTAAAGATGACGTATACAATAAAAGTAGGCTAAGATAACATGCCGTCACCTGTAGTCATTCAATTGTTTATAAACTTTAGTCCAAGCTCCCTGCTTGAGACAACTACCGCGACCTATAATTCAAACGGCCTACGTGATCTGTAGTGTGTCTCATTATGATCGTATGTTCATATGTAACTATGTCATCTGATTGTATGTTCATATGTTCGAGCTACTGTCTGTTCCTTTATGACTGGTAACCGAGATGGTAGACAAGGAGAATAGAGTTAACTATCGTCATTAGAAGACCTGTACCTCTTTACCTAAGCTTTATCATGTAGAGAGAATAGAATTAGCTATCATCATTGGCAGAAGCGATCAAGCTATCGTCATTAGAAGACTTGTACAATCATACCTGATCTTCACCATGTAAATTCAGAGAATATAAGTATTTTTGTACTTCGTGGTTTCTACTAGAACCTCACCTCATAACCGAATCATCATGAGTTTAACACATCGTCGTCAACAACCAAGAAGATAATACCGACTTCGTAAGTGATCTACAAACCCCAAGACACTCCCATGAATATGGAAATGCAATACCAACCGACTTAGCATAAGATTATCGCAAGTCTAACATTACCTCATAGGGCGCCTTATTATACAAGGCAATAGCCCTAAAATATATATATATTTATATATATTTATGTGTGTGCAAAATCTGCCCATTATGAATCTCTAATACTGATATATTATCAATTACAATTAGTCTGCGTTTTAATTCACATGAGTTTATGCTATCAAGTTGTTCTCTGCGCCTCCCGATTCTTCAAATAATCAACAAGATGACATGGCAGAAGATAAGTTTTTTCTTAAATTTTTTGCGTTAATAGTAATGTTTTGAGCTATTTACTGTCCTTTCAAGTTGAGTTCTAGGTTCATGCTGTTGTAACATGATACAAGTAAACTAAAGAAAATTTACAATTGCTAAATTAGATTTTCTTGCCGATGACTTCGAAATTTATGTTTTGGACCTTTTAGCAGTCTGTTCTTAATGTTATTAACTGGGGCTATTCTGATACAATGTGCCATTATGTATTGTTCCTTTATCTAAATCATTGTTAGTGTGTTACTGTATTCCTCTTAAAGAGGACGTTTAAGGAGTTGAAGTACCCACTGACTTAAACTGAAATAACGACTTCTATCCACAGTTGCTTTAATGAGATTGTGAAAAAACTTCTGTTTTCCTATTAGCGACTATTTACATCCATTATTCGTTACTACACTTCACTTTATCAAACTTTTAATTGGTCCATCATTATCATGAGGCCATTCACAAATTTTGTCCTCAATACCAACTGCAACACGGAATTGGTAAGTCGAAAATTTACAGTGAATAAAAGTAAAAAGAATACTGAGGTTTAACATTTACTTATGCATTTATCACAAAATTCCACTTGAGTTCGTAGACCAAGTGCATTTCAGCAGTAATTAACTACATGCGTGTAAAAATATACATCATTATATGTACTTACATGAAATAAGATATAGAATATACTGAAATGTCAAGTATTTTCTCTTGGTTACGTAGACGAAGTTTTGTACTTTACTTTTGACAGAAAAGCAAAATTGTCCATCAAAATAATGCGAAGAATTATTCCAAATTACGATAAAAATCAATATAAAGGCAGATGATCACTGATGTTCAGTTTCACTTTCATAGTTTGTTTATATTTAGCATCTACAGCTTCGTCTCAATCTCTTGATCTCTATTCGATTCTAGCACTGAACTTCAACTTACTTTTTCCCAGGCCTACCCAAAGTAAATACGCAAAGATAGTTGGGGAAATCACTTAAACTCATAGGTCTAATTTTATTATTTTGTTTTTAAATTTAAACGTCAGATAATTACAGTACCTCAGATTTGATTTTCCTATACCTGATATTTTACTGAAGCACCAAATCTAACGTAACATTGTAGGAAATTGCTTAACTCTTTTTCGGAGAATATCTAAAAGGAGACGCAATAACAAAACTAGCATATTATACCGTCTGTTTATCCTTTCAGCTTTTATGGCTATCTGAAAAGGCTCTTGACCTCAATAATGTTAAAACATCTAAAGGTTCTGTTCAAAGGTTCTTTCCTCTTGCAGAATTTTCTCATAAAGGAAACTTCATAAAAGACCGAATTTGGTCTCTCTTGAATTCTACCTTGATCTTTCATGGATCACACAAACTTAGACTTTAGAAGTGTTTTTTTTATAACATACTTCAAGGATATTTCCTTGACGCCACCACAGGTTGGTATTCACAAACTGTATTCTCTTCAGGGCTACAAGACGGGATCGAAAAACGAACATTGTCATTGTGAAAACAGTGTTCTATCACTGTACTGTTACCTTCACACATCTGCACACACAACACACGCGCGCACACACACACACACACACACACACATGCACACACACACACACACACACACATATATATATATATATATATATATATATATATATATATATATATATATATATATATATATATATATCTGGTAAAAAGAGCCCATAAAAACACCAAGAAATAGAGAGAAAAATACTATATTTCTATATTTCAGAGACTGCTGTCTCCCTCTTCAGGTATATGAATGAGAGAAGTTACAGAAAAGGTGGTATTTATACCAAGAGGTCCATCCACAGGTAAACCAATTTAAATCCCTCCTGCTGATAATTTTCCTTTAATCTTCTTAAGCGTTGGTTGAATGAAAACCTTGTCGAATGACATCTGAATCCCATGCTCCCTTTGAGATGTTCATTACCTGCCTCTGTTTAATCAAGGCCGATTCCATCATTTGACTCTTGTACTGGCAGTTGCTGCTATAAATTATACATGACAAATTCCAGTTTATTCTATGGTTATGTTCATTTACATGGTTGAAAATAGCTGAGTTCTATTGTCCATACCTAACTGACTGTTTATGTTGTATTAATCTCTGGGGAAGTGATTTTCCTGTAAATCCGATGTAAGATTGGTCACAGTCCAGGCATGGGATTTCATAAACGCCTGTGTCCTTGGGTGATGTCTCTTGTTGGACGTTAATCAAGGATTTGGCTAAGGTGTTTGTGTAAGATTTTCCGAGGGTCTGGGTCACCGTCTTAATCCTGTCCAGGTGTGAAATTTCTATTTTATTGTTGGGTGTCTCTGGTCTTGTCTTGAGGGGGTCGGTAGAAAATTACGTTTATTTTGTGAATTGTTTTCTCAATTATATGGTCAGGATACCTTAAAGACGAAAGCTGGTTACGAATTAGTTCAAATTATTTTTTTGCTGGCTATGCCTATCTTGATAGGAATGTCGTGATAGCTGAAGTATTGAATGTATGAAAATGAGAACGTTGGTTTTTTGTATGGTAAATTTATAGTCTGTCGTGTCTCTGATTATTAAAACATCAAGAAAAGGAATTTTGTTGTCTGTTTCTCATTCAACTTTAAATTTGATGCTGGGCACTATGCATTTTATTTTGAAAGAAATTCATTAAAATTGCCCCATCTATTATCCCAAAATGTTAGAATATCATCTACATATCTCATCCACAGCATGTTTTTGGGTTTTATTGCATTTATTACTGTAGTTTCAAAGTATTCCATGTACAGATTGGCTAAAACAGGACTTAAAGGACTACCCATACTTCACCCGAATTTTTGTTTATAGAATGATTCCCCGAATGAAAATACGTTATTAGATGCACATAATTCAACTACTTTATTATTTTGTCAAGCGCCAATGGGAAATGATCTGAATAGGGGGATATTTTTTCCCTCAAAAACTGAAGAATTCTGTGCTGGTACTTTTATGAATAGGGAATCTACGTCAAGTAGAAGTGGTATATGTGCTTCTCTGAATTTGACAAAAATCTTCCGAATGTTTAATGTGACTGGAAGAAAAAGTACCAGTTGTTTCTTTGTATCTCTCATCTGCTGCAGCAGGTGTTGTGGTTACTTCTTGATTCTAAACATGGCATCAAAAAGGAAAATCGCCAAGAGCTCATGGATACGGCCAAGATCCTCGTGTATGTTGAATCTCAAATAGAGTGAAGAACAGAGGTGAAGAATTTGTGTTTCCTGATAGACACAAATAATAATAGTAAAGAACATAGTTGACATACATTAATGAATTATATACCAGCGGAAAGTCCAGGAAATTCTATATACAGATATATGCATATGATTTTCTCTGGTTAGCGAGATGAGATACAAGGTTGTGATTAGTATTTAACGAAGGTCTTAACACAGGTCTAGATGAGGTACGAGATCGTGATACAACATACGATATCATCTGAAGGCATCGTACGTTTATGAAAGATCATAGTAATGCTCTAAAGTTAAGTCTCTTGCGATCATACAATTTGCAAAATCAACATTGGATGTAGAAGCTAATTTCTCTACAAATAAATCAAGAAAAGTAAGCTGTTTGACTCTCTTTCCATTGCGAATTTTGTTTTTACTATTGAGCATTAAGGCAATCGATGAATGGTGCAATATACATTTTTTTAAATATCTGGAAAATATATACATAATGTTTTTAAAGAGATTAAATTTCTTAGGCGTGCTCGACAACTATGACTGCTCGTCAAATCTCATACGTATGGTAGCAAAGGTAATAGACACAGGATTTCCCATAGGCAGTCCCTCAATTCCTTGTAAGTACATATTAAATCCGTAGCAGAATTTCAAAATTTACTACAACAACCAGTGTTTGGTTTGCAAATTGTATGATCGCAAGAGACTTAACTTATGAGCATTACTAAATCTTACAAAAACTTATGATACCTTCAATTGATATCGTACTTTGTATAGGATCAGTGAATATAAGTAATGGAAGGAAAGATGCTGAGGACAAAGATAGTGATGACCGAGATATAGGGACAGATATAAATAGGATGTCAGCAAAAAGCAGTATGAAAGTATAAATACTGAGGACAGAGATGAATACAGTTTTGAGGATTTTTCATTATGCTCAAGCTCTGTTGGGGACTCCACCACTATTAGATACGAGTCCTGTTGTAAAACCTTTAGCTCAAGTCGTCGATCGTTTTGGAAATCACGTCACCACACAGGCTTCAACGAAAGTACAACAGACACCTCCATTTCAAGAAGATGATTTAATAGACCAGGAGGTTCACCTCCCATTGGTAAAAGACGACGGCCAAGTGCTGTCAAGGGGAAAACGAAACAAAACGCCCGCGTAACTTGGCCGTGAATGTTAGTGAAAATGTGGCAAATGCTAAATTGCATGGATCCAATCACAGATTAACAATATATGGGAACTATATATCTCAGGTTGCTCTCTGGACGGTATTTTATTTGGTTAAATTAGTTTTTCTGCTTAGGACTCTCTACGCAGTACATGGCTATAAAAGACAACGCTGTTAAAACTATTGCTTTTAAGAAATGGAAGTAAAAATAAAACTTATTTCCTTATGGAAAGCATCATAATTAGATGTTTAATGGTAAGTTCGGTGGATAAGAATCATGACAGTATTCCACTCATATTTTTCATAACAAACACATGAGAAATTCACGCTGAACTATATATATATATATATATATATAATATATATATATATATATATATATGTATATATATATATATATATATATGTATATATATATATATATATATATATATATATATATATATATATATATATATATATATATATATATATATGTGTATAGTATATATATGTATATATATATAGTATATATATATATATATATATATATATGTATATATATATATATATATAGATATATATATATATATATATATATATGTATATATATATATATATATATATATATATATGTGTGATATATATATATATATATATATATATATATATATAGCTATATATATGTATATATATATATATATATGTTTGTATGTATATATATAGTATATATATATATGTATATATATATATATATATATATATATATATATATATATATATATATTTATATATATATATGTATATGTGTGTGTGTGTGTGTGTGTGTATGTTTATACATAACATATACATATATATATATATATATATATATATATATATATATATTTATAGAAATGGTTTCTTTCGATTAATAAACTATGGAAATGTAAACTTCTGTTTGACTGTCTCCGTGGTAAATGTTCGATATAGTGGCTGCTAACCCCGCCCACCGCAGGTGACGTCACACCGCAAGCGAGCTCTATGATTGGCTGTAAATAAACTGGTGCGCTACCTGTATACATTTCGGGAATAAGCTCCCAGGTCTCTGGCCACCATTAATGCTTGTGACGAAGTGCCAAGTATCTGGTTCCTACACTTACCAATCACAAAGTAGTTACCTCACCACTGCCAGACACCTGAACCTTCATCATAAATAAAATACGACTGAATACTCTAAAGGTAACAGTGATCCCTTAAACAACTTATCAATATTGCAGAAAATCAGACTAAGTTCATTAAAACAGGTGTGAGGTAATCTTATATGTAATTAAAATAATTAAAGGGCATCACTCCATAACAACTTTAAAAGTCTAAGTATTTCCCTGATTTTAAAAGTCTAATTACTTCCCTGGTTCTAACTCACTTCAATTAAATTGAAGGAAAACAGCTCAATTACCACTCTATGTTTCTACCTAAACCAAACTAAATATACTGGTGAAAAAGAAAACACTTATAAAAATTTTAAATACAAAAAAGTTATTATTAAACTCAAAATTTATAAGTGAAATTCACAATCTTAGGGAAATTTACTGTTACTTGAAAACAACACAAAGTTTAATTAATTCTTGAATTAATTTGGAAATTAAATAAAAATTAATTTATCATAAAAATCAAGCAAATTAACTAATCCAATTGAAATTAAAAAGTGTTAGGTAATAACTAAAATTTGGAAATTAATTCACAAGTGCTAAACAACAACAAAACTTGAAAAGAGTTCAAAGTAAATGCAAAGTAATTCACAGGTATTACACTGAATCAAATATGCAACGATTAATTAATGAAAATAATCAAGTTAATCAAATTATGAATGTAAATGCAAACAGAAAAAAAACATGCACACACCTCAATAAGACAAATGGACAAATGCACAAAAATCACTTCAATAAGAAAAATGGATAAATGCACAAAAAAAACTCTTAGAGAAATAAACACAGAACATACAAATTTGCAGCGTCTAAAAATTGAAATAATTTTACCAAACCACTGTAAATATGTTTTTAAGTATCACCAAACCACTGTAAATCTGTTTTTAAGTTTCACCAAACCACTGTAAATCTGTTTTTAAGTTTCACCAAACCACTGTAAATCTGTTTTTAAGTTTCACCAAACCACTGTAAATCTGTTTTTAAGTTTCTTACCAAACCACTGTAAATCTGTTTTTAAGTTCAGTTTCACCAAACACTGTAAATCTGTTTTTAAGTTTCACCAAACCACTGTAAATCTGTTTTTAAGTTTCACCAAACCACTGTAAATCTGTTTTTAAGTTTCACCAAACCACTGTAAATCTGTTTTTAAGTTTCACCAAACCACTGTAAATCTGTTTTTAAGTTGCAACTTAAAACTTGTAACAACACATTACCTTGGCACCAATTATGTTTCTGCTGCAGCTCGCTCCAAAGTTCACCATATTAAAAAAAATTCACCATATTAAAAAAAATTCATGATGTTCCAAAAAAAGAAGGTGCCGTTACACACTTGTACAATGTTTGTTCAGATTCCACAATAATTAGTAAGCAATATTAAATAAATGTAAGAAACACAAAATCTAAAATTTACGAGTGACCAATCACTAAGTAAAAACCTTTTCGTTTAATGGGGGGGGGGGGCGGGGGAGAGAGATATTGATATCCTTACACCAAGGTTTCAAAGCTCAGAATAAGAACACTTCTCTCCTTGGATGGAAAATGGTCAGTGGACCTCCCCCTAAAATGGTTGGGAGAAGGATTTTGGGAACGACAGACAGTTAATATCGTACAAATTCAAAAATTCTCTCTCAAAACAAGAAGAAAGAAAGTGGGATTACAATCATAAATACCATTTATTATTACATGATTTAAGACAATAAAAGTCTTTTTAAAAAAAGTTATGATTATAGAATTTTCTCAATTGTAATTAAGTTTTGTTTTGGTCATTTCTTTGAGTGACGTCACAAGTCAACAAATTCTCTTTTGACAAATCGAGAGATATAAGAGTTAATTTACCAGTAATTTTAGATAGTTTTCAATACAAAAACATCTCTAACTAATTATATGAAATGAAAGTTACCAGACATATGTCAAAAGTTTTAGGCAGGACAGAACGATCTATGCAAAAGATGATGCAATCTTCATGTGGTTTCTCAACAAAGACACAAGACATGAGCGTGCCATGAGTTTTCATAAAAAAAAAAAAAAAAAAAAAAAAAAAAAAAAAAAAAAAGGACATTGGAACTACGCATCCTCAAGTGGTGACAGCTATTTTCCTGCTTCGGACAGTCAATGCCATTTTCTCTTTCTTCTCACATTCTACGCTATCTAAACTTTTAAATTATGTTATGCGAAATCTGAACATACATTATTAGAACATACTAACTCTAAGCAAAATAAGGAATCTGAAAATATTTTACAATACTTCATACAGTTAAGGAGACGATGATATGCATTGCGAAAGCAACAGCATGCAGAAATATACATATATATTTATAGATCCGAGTTACATTTACAGTAAGTTAATATCATTTATATACTCATTAATTAAAAATTCCTCATAGTAGCACGAGTCTTCAAATGGAGAAACAAATCCACAGTTATGTAAATAAGGGGAACCGTACAGATTCCCGAAAGCTATCTATTTTCTGTTTTAAACTTAAATATATGTACATTTACATAACTGTGGATTTGTTTCTCCATACTCATTAATATACACAACGTAATGTAATGCCTTGAATGTTATTTAAAATGAGTGAAGTAATCTGGGTGTTACTGTAGTATAGAACTTAGGCTCCAATTTGGTTAGTATGCTCACTTTAGGCTATACAATCCCTTGTGATTTCAAATTTTCTATTTATTTCTAAGCAATTCGTATAAAATGGTGCTGTGAAGAGGATTATTGTGAAATTTTAAGGATTGTTGTAATATTTGGCGATGAAGACAAGATGTGACTGGATGATGGTGGCGGCCATATTAGAATTAGTCACATGTTAGCCTAGCTTGAATGGAACAGTATTAGGACCGATTTGGTCAATCATCGCCTAGCTTTCCATCATATTTTTTTTCTTTGAGAAGATAGCTTTTGAGAAAATGGTTACAGCCTATCCAGATGTATTCTACATAGGGCAAAAAATTTTCCGTGGCACGACTCTCCCATGTAAAACATCTAAGCCATTTTATGACAGGCTGTTGTCACAAAAGTGATATGAAGCTAAAGCAGCAGCTCTTATATTATTGCACTTTTGGAAAATCAGGGGAAGTGTCTGATAATTTGCTGGATCCTTTACTGGTGACTAAATTAGTGATATTTGCCCTTCACATTGTTATCCTGTACATCAGAGAAAACAATATTAATGAGAATGATGATAATCCAGACTTGGAAAATAAGATAAAAAATAAAATTCTAGGATTAGTAGCGAGACTGGAAGGCATTAATAACTGTAGGGTTTTAGTTGTTAGCTTACAGATTCATGATGCTCCTAGGAAACATCCCTAGGTCTAGACATCATGCACAAAAGAATTTATTAAACCATTTGTTCAAGAGAAACCAAGAAATAACTTTTATTGTTAACCAGTTTGTTGAAAGAGATTTAGCAGGCGACAGGGTGAATTTTCAATATTATAGTTATGAAGTATGGCAATACCAATGAAACATGGATATGCATCACGAGCAATATCAAAAGCAATAGCAATGTAATAATAAGGTGATACATACAAATGCAGACTTGATTCCTGTCAAGGAAATAGTAATCGAATCAGGACTCGTTATAGAGGTTTTACTGACAGTGTCAACATCATTAAATAGCAATCACTGTAAGACAAATTTCAAGCATCAATTACGTAAGCAATTCACGCAGTAATCATGAAACTCAAAGTAATTATGCTACAAAACTGACTAATTAAAGTAAGAATTGCAACAGTTATATAATTATTCCTGAGTCGACCAATGAAGGTAAACTTAGCAAAAATGAGATTATATGCATGGGACAATCGAAACGTTCTTATAGTATCCAAGTGTTTCACTTGTTGTTCAGTCAGTCTTTTGCATAGTAGCAATTCATTGCAATTAGTTGCACAATACTCCTACTGGAGCCGCATAATGAAGGACCTTTTCCCGTGTAGCACATGAGTTACATGGGGACATAAGAGTTACAAAAGGGGTTAATATACAATTCACATAGTTGAAGCCATCTGCGGACCACTCTTTTTTATCTCATAAGACTCAAAAAAAAAATAGCATAACCCTTACACCTTCAAATCCCTTCTAAACTCCCACTCTTTTACTGTTCGCCTCTAATCGTTTACACTACTCTACACAAGTTCGTCTTTCATCCACTCCAACATTTTCTTTTTCTGTTCAACAGCAGCTTTTCTTTTTGGTCAGGTTTCTACCTTGTTCACTGTCTCACTAGCTTCATCCCTATCACTTCCTGTCTCACTATCACTCATCTCAAGTCCTTCAGTCTGTTGAGTCAAGCTTTCTTCACTATTCTCTACCTGATTCCACCCATTTCCCTCTGCATCATAACCATCGTCGTCCTGGACTCCAGCTTCTTCCTGCTCATTGCCGTGGGTGTTGATTCTAGTGGGATGATGAGTTCTACTGCTTGCAGGTGCTCCTCGTCTTCGAAGAGTACCTTTATAGTTTTTATTACCCCTCTGTTATCAGGTTACACTGTGATGATGATCTTACCAAGAGGCCATTGACTGCATTTCCTTTGATCTGCCCTGACCAACATGATATCGCCTTCATGTAATGCAGTCAGGGGGCTCTTTCGAAACGACCTCAGGTAACCCGCTCTCCAGTAGCATTCAAAATGACCAAGGGTTTCTGTGAGCCTGAAGTACTGGTGTCACAGTTGCCTCGTGGCCAAGGTCTGATACATGACTTCATGAGGGACCACAAAAGGTAGCAGACTAACCATATCTCCATGTATGAGATGCAATGGTGTGAGGACTTCATCTTCATGCATGTCTGATGCATACATCAATGGACGGTTGTTAACTACAGCTTGCCCCCCTTGATGAGAGTTCGAAGCTGCTCCTCAGTGATCATATTTTTTTGACCGGTGGTCACACGCATCCACTTGACTACCCCTATTAACCTCTCAAAACAAACTCCCTTCCAGGGAGATCTGGGAGTTTGAAAGATTCATCTTTCTGTATTGTGCAGGAACTGCCTCATCACATCTTCTCCGTAACCTCCTGCAAAAAGGTACTTGCTGCACAGAAAGTCATAGCATTGTCACTGTATACTATAGAGTGTGCTCCATGTGTGGCAGTGAATCTCCTCAACAGCAACAGGAATGTATCAGCATCCAGCCTGCTACAGTAATCCAGGTATACTGCTCAGCTGGTAAGACAGGTGATGATTAAAATGTGTTCTACTCCCCCTTCAATCTTGATAGGGCATGTGTGGTCCACTCCAACCTTTTCAAAGGGACGTAGCATGAGTGTTCTGTCAGTCAGGAAGGGAGGAGATGGTGGTTGTTGGAGAAGAGGCTTGAAGGCCGCAACACATGCTCTGCACCTCTGTACCATTTGCTTGGCAATGGCCCTTAGTCCTGGGCTCCAACATTCCTGCTGAAAGAGGCTAATTAATGTGTTTACTCAACAATGCATGTGAGTAGTGTGGAGGTGTTTAAGATACAAAGTGACTAAGAGGTCTTTTGAAGGCAGCAACATCAATTCATGTTTACTCTGAGTTACATTGGTTAACCTACTTTGCGTACATACAGTTCCATTACGTAACACTAAACTTAACTGTTTGAGGAAACTATCAATGTGCCTAGGTACTCGCACTTCATTTTCCAAGTGGTCACACACAGTGGGAAGGTGGTACCGTTGCTCTAGATAAACTAACTTATGGAATGGATCTACCTTGCAGTTCCCATACTTCAAAACGATTTGCATGATTCTGGTCAACTTATCAATATGGACACTATTCCCCTTCAGACCCCAAAGCTCTGTGGGCGGAGAACCAAGGCTTGTTGTCATATGGGAGTTTCTCCTTCCTCGACATGGTCCAGTCGTTCCTTTTTGATGGAGAAAAGCATGTCCCTTGTACCACAAATGATTTTGGCTCAGATCTCTCAAAGTAAAGCCTCGTGTCAAGATATCAGCTAGGCTCTGTTTGGTGGGGATGTAGTATCTTACTTGCTTCCAGTTCCCGTTCCCTGGACAACACATCATCCCAACCTACCCCAGCCTCCCATAGTTCCTGAAGAAAGATTTTACCCTTCACGAAAATGGGACTGACTAACCCTAAGGGATTAAAGTTAGAGACTAACAGCGATAATAATCTGTGTTTTGTGAGTCCAGTGCCTCGTGTATCTTTCCCTTTTCCCTTACAGGGTTTTAAATTCCAACTGTCATCTCTCCTCTCCCATCCATACCTAGTACTGCAACCTCTCTGGGTTCTTGACACCCTATCTGTTGATCAAATTGCTCACTGTTGCTGGTCCACCCTGTTAATGGCATGTGAGCTTCGTCAAGCAAGGATTTTACTACTACGTAATCTTCCCCCATCTGATTGAGGTTCTCATAAGTTTGTAGATAGTTTTCCACATAGAATGAATTAACTAAGTTTTCTCTCCCCCTCTCCTGGAGATGGGTTATGAGCACCTATTGCAAAATATATAGGGAATACTTGTAACCCCAAACACTAGTACTTGAAAGGCGTATGTAACAGCTAGGTTAGGCTCCATCGCCACAAGAAACGAGCGTATTTTGTATCATCTGGATGCAACAATGCATCAATGAAAAGCTTTAGAGATACCAGAGATTAGGGAATGCAAAAGATGTCTGAATTTAATTAATAAATCATATATCATTTCGACCAAGTTAGGTCCAGGACACAAACAGTCATTGAATGAAAGCTCACCATTGACTTTCGATGAAGTGTTGAAAACTATATGCAATGGTGTGGTAAGGCTCTGCTTCTTTACACCAAAGTGGGGCAAATAGTAACCTTCAACTTTTGGATTTCCAACTTCCTTAACAAATCCTGCAGCCAATACGTCTGAAGGACGTTTTCATAAGCATTATGATAACTGGGATCCTTATCAAACTGTTTCTCGAGTGCGTTCAGTTGTGCAACACCATTGCAGTAATTGGTACTAGGTCATTCAGACCCGCAAAATGGTAAGCTTACTTGGTACCCTTGTTCAGTTCTGATAATACTTTTCTGGACTTTTTGCATGGCAGCATGTTCAGAGGTAGTGAATTGATCATGTGGTGTGTTTCCTATGATGTCTAATTTCCACCACATACCAGCATCAACGTCATCTTCAACCAGTCTGCATACTTGTAAAGTAAGTATGGTAGAGATATATAACCCTTACATGACACCACTGAAGCACTCGGCCGTATGGTGTGACACCATAATGAGGAACAAACATGCTAACTCCATTAATCTTTTCCCTCCACAACATGAATAAATTGAAATAGTCAGCCCCTATCAATAGGGGATGTTCTCAGAAGAGAACATCCCCTTTAATGTCTTCGTCCGCCATCTTACATCCCTTACTTTGCAAATGTTTCTTTACGTTACTGATTCTTACGTTATGTATGGGCGTATTAACGTCACCATGCACTACTAGTTTGGAACGAATTACTCTTTGCCCTACGAGTACGCGGCATGAAACATCAAACTCTCCATGTACAATCTATGATCCAAAAGGAGTAATATTTAAAGACACACACTTAATGACTGGAAGGTTCAACTTTCTCGCCAGCCAACTGGAAATAAAACATGCACTGGCTGCCCATGTCAAGGAACACGTGAGTACAAAAAGGTTGATCGCGAGTGTATACTATGGCGATAGCTATGGTAACAACATACCTGGTAGCCCAGTTGAGGGCTCGTCCTAGACCATCTTTGCATTTACACATGACTTTTCATCTTTAGTTTTTGACTGGATTCTCTGATTTAGGTTACAGTTAAGCCCGGGGTTCTTCCTGGGTTGTATTGGAACGGTTGGCAGAAGGCATAACGGACTTGGATTGATTATTATCTCGTTCGCAGATCAAAGTGTGATGGTGTCCATCACACAACTTGCAGTTGCATTTGTTTACTACTGTGACCAGAAGCAAAACAATTAAAACATTTTCTAGCTAGGATTAGTTGGTGCTTTTTAGCCGCTGCGTTTGGATACTTCAAACAGTTAAAGGCCTTATGGTTACCATTACAAAATGGACATGATGTCATGCAAGGGACATTGGTTTCCAACCCCTTTGTACACACGGTCTGTGACAAGTCTTCTCCTCTTTGTAGCGAATTGTCTTCCACGCTATGAATGAGAAAATCCAAAGCCTTGAGCAATTCATTTAGCAAAAAATCACATTTGTGAAGATAATCAACTACTCTCTGATAAACTTGACCGTGTGATAGGTTTTGATTAATAAAATCCAATGTGGATCCACTGAGACGTTTGATCTGTTCTATTAGAACAGTGAGCTCAATACAGAAATTCTTTAATTCAATACAATTGCATTTAGGGACAAAAATGTTGGCTAACCGGTGATGCAATATGACTAGTGTCTGATGCTGGTTCCCATAGCATTTATCAAACAAATCGAGTGCCACAGTATAGTTGGCTGCATTTACATTCAAGGACTGAACTACCTTGAGTGGATGCCCTATAAGTGACCCGAATAGATATGTAAATTTGGCCACGTCATCCAAATCAGAGCATTGATTGGCATGAACATTGAACAGCTCCTTAAAATTGGCGAAATAGCTCTTTTTGCTCTTGAACACTGGGAATGGGAGCTCTTTTAAGTGAGGCAGATATGCTTTTGGCAGCGTTACACCAGCCAGGGTACCGATACGGTTGAGCAGCAAAGTGATTGTCTGCCCTGCATCTTCTAATGCTTTTACAACTCTAGTTTCAATGGTGGTCTTTAGCTTAATGTTACTCACTAAGTACAATGTTCTAAGCTGCTGTTCATCAGCTTGTATGCAATTGAACAAAATTTTTATATACACTTATGTTCAGAGTGTCGATGAGATTCCCTTAAACGCGAGTCAGAACGACTACAATAGATTCGATTTGCCTCTCAAGTGTGGCAGCCATTTTGCTAGTGAGGGAAGTAACAATCAAAGATAGAGATGGCTAACAAAACGAGAGGCAACAGAAAACGTGTGAATATTGGATTTGGAACTGACAGCAATTTAAGGAAACTCCTGTGCATTTCATGAACGTGTCTAATTTATTTTCTTCGATAAAATCGGATATGGATCATATTTTGGAGATAGCTATTTGAAGGAACAGCCTAATTGGAAAAAAATATGTAATGGTGTCTAATGTTGATAATTAAGGTAAATTAAAGAAATTTACATGGAAACTTAGCTAAATTTGGTAAGCACCCAGAAGGGAGGCTAGTTGTGACGTAAACTATGGCATCAGATGTAATAGCAGGGTTCACAGTAGTATGATGATGATTGTAGAAATACAAATATTCGACAATTTGTACAATAAGCAATACCTTGAGTAGGATATATGATAATTATTGAAATTGTGAGATAGTAAACTATAAATGGATGATAATATAAAACTTTTTATCTGTACATTCAAAGGAAATAAATAAAGAAATTGTTAGAAATTTTGCCTAAACTTTCCCAAGTTCAAACTATTATTGTCGTTCTTTGCGAGCACCACTTAAATAAGCGACCATAGCAGTTAA
>NC_061095.1:33023144-33055644 GCF_015104395.2 Macrobrachium nipponense | reverse complement strand
TGAATTGTCCGAAATAATTTCCTTAAAATTTTAACAATAAATATAGATATTATATGTATAGAATTGGCTAACCTTTGTTTAAGCTCTAATACCCCATTCATACAGTCTAGCCATAAGATGAGGGATCGACAGGACGACATCTCTTATTTGATTATGAACTTGCTTTCAGGACATGAAATCCCAATAGATAATTTGATTGGATTTGCGGCACATGGCGCCAGTAACATTATGGGCCAGCATAATTCATTAATTAGTAGATTGAAGAAAGCAGCACCAGGTATCACAATTTTTAAATGCGCCTGTCACTCAATTCACCTTTGTGCCTCAAACGCAGCGGAGACACTTATAAGAAAATGTGTACTGGAGCAATGGAGACCCCTCGCCTTGTATTTCTCAAATAAGCATTTAGAAGACAGATTGACATCTTCACAATCAATATATAATGCCTTGCAAGACTCATATTTGCTTACATATTTTCAATTTTTAGATTTTATATTGCCATATTTTAACAATTTCAATAAGCTAGGATTTTGTACTCAGATATTTTAAGGTTTTATTATATGCCTAGTAAAGTTACTGATAGTCAGCTCAATGTTATTGACCCTAGTGATGAAACAAACTTTATTTATTCCCTTGAATCAAATATTCTTTGGTGCTAATGTTCACAAATCATTCCAAGAACCGAATATAGCTGCAAATGATACAATGATTGCTGATATTAAAAGCAGGTGTCGACAGTTCATGGAAACAGCTTGTGTTAAAAAAAGGAGAGGTTTTCTTTAAACTCGAAATTGTTGCAGTTATGCAGTACACTATCTGTCGCAAATTGTATAAGAAAATACGCACTACTAAGTATGCTAACACTGTCCGAGTTAGTCATGGAGGTCCCACTAATATATTCAGGTGATGTTCAGAAATTGGATTATGAATGGAGACATACCTAATGTAGACATCCCAGGAGATACAAAAGCATCAAATAATGCGGAGGCATTTTTCCTTTATCTTGCAAATGTAAAGAATGAAAATGGTCAACCAGAATTCAAAATTTTGCCTACGTTTGCTCTGAATATTGTTTCCCTACCCACGTCAAATGCAGATGCCGAAAGAATATTTTCGGAGATGAATTTGATAAAAACCAAAACTAGGAACAGGCTTTCCACCCCAACCCAAGCAGCTTTAGCAATTGTGTCGGAAACCGTAAGAGAGAGAGAGGGTGGCTGTGTGCAATTCGAACCTACTGCAAAGATGATGAAGGTAGTACAAAGAAGCCCAGAACAACATGAGAATGTTGAGGAAGAACAGGAAGACATACTTTAGGATCAGTAATCAGTATTTGAAAAGTTTTTGCCGTTAATATTAGCATTTTTTAGTAAGTAATAATTGTGAGACATTTGAAATATCTTTTGCCAAAGAAAATTTTATTTTTGTTACAGTATATCTCCTCTGTTATATCAATCACTAATTTATTGTTATATGTTGACCTTACATTATAATGCTCCAAATATTTATTATTGTTTAGAATCTGGTAGCCTGATAGGCTATACTCAAGAATTGTTTGAAATATTTCATGCTAAAGATGTGTTATGTGCTGTATCTATTTTGTTACGTCAAAATTTTTTATCTCGTTCATATACTGCTGTGTATATATATATATATATATATATATATATATATATATATATAATATATATATATACATATGTATTTTTCTAATGCATTTTGTTAAAAATATATATAAAAAAATATAAAATCATCTTCGTTAGAGTGATGAATGTTAATGATGAAAATTACATTTATTTTCATCATGACATTTGTCAGCTCCATTTGATATGAATGGGATGCAATTTATAGCTGCTCTAATTTTCTTTAGTTATCTATGAAATGAAAGTCAAGTTTACACAAATACCCGTCTAAAGGCCGTTTTCGTTACCACCAGTCGGAACCAGACGGAATTCATATGCGGATCCAGTGGCAAGCAACAGACTTCGAGTAGTCTGCACATTCGAATTCCACCTCTGACATTCGCTTGCTTTTACATATGTTTATACGTTTCGGCAAGAATTTCATCATGCCAATGAGGAAAAGACAAGGAAAACATCTCGCTAACATAAAGACGAAGAAAATTTGCTCTAATATGATTACAGAATATCATAATATATGCGATATTAGCGTAGTTAGTGAAAAGAGAGAGGTAGGGTTGCCTAGTAAGTAAACGCCCCCGTCTTGCCTGAAGCACACGTCACACTGTCCCCCAGGCTACGATCTTTGAGCAAAGGGATCTTAATTTATGATAAATAACATAGTTTTGGTTTATTAATACCAAAAAAGGAATATGAAATTCATAATAATCATGATTTACTAACATTGTCTTTGTGAAAAGAGAGTACAACTTCGAATTTCACCTCTTGACATTCTCTTGCATTTACGTTTGTTTATTTTTGTTTCAGCAAGAGTTTCATCATGCCGAAACGGAAAATACTAGGAAAACATCTAGCTAACATACAGAAGAAGAAAATTCGCTGTAATAAGCCGAGTTAGTGAAGGAGAGAGAGAGAGATTTGCATAGGAAGGAGTGCCCCGTCTTGCCTGATCCAGTGCCCCAAGCTACGATATATGAGCAAAGGGATCATCATTTATGATTAAATTATGATAAATAGAATAGTTTTGGTTTATTAATACACAAAAAAGAAATATACACTCATAATAATCATTATTTATTAACATTGTCGTTATAAAAATACGAAGAAAAACTTTGAACGCCCGTATCTCAAAACTATAGTTATTGACCTTCAAAATCTATCTTCTCACTTAGTTTTAAAGCTATAACATTGGAATTTGGTATATAACTCAGAAAGACGTTATAGAACAATCAAATGAAGACCTTGTTTCCAATTTTTGTTTCGTCTTTTTTTTATAAATTTTGTTTTCCTAATTTATAGGGTTTATTTTTTTACCGTAATGAAAAATTCATATCTAGCAAAAAAATTACTTTTAGAAAAAAAACTCCTCATTTGATTGGAGGTCTACATCAGGTCTATATATATGGTAGTAATCCCAGGTCTTAATATTAAATATCAAGGGATGAGATAGAATTTGAAAAATGGTTATTTTCGGGATAAATCGCCCTGGCGTCACAAAACCAAAGGTCAGAGGCGAAAATCATATGCGGTTTGGAGATGTCCCAAGTCACCTTATTAAGTGGTATGAATATCAAAGTCCTGTCCTTAAAGAATGGTATTAGCCGGCCGGCCCCCTTAAATAATAAGTCATGAAACTCAGAATTCATCAGCTCTCTTTATGATTTGTTTACCTCTCGGTAAGCTATAGTTAGGTATTGAGACTAAGGATCAGCTCTCCTTTTGCTTTGTTTACCTCTCATTAGGTTCTAGTAGTGGTACTGATTCTGTGTAATCAGCTCTCTTTTTGCTTTTGTTTACCTCTCAGTAAGTTGTAGTAATAGTACTGAATCCTTATAAACAGCTCTCTTTCCGCTTCCTTTGCCTTTCAGAAAGTTGAAATAGTGGTATTACGTTTATGGAATCAGCTCTCCTGTTCCTTTGTTTACCTCTTATTAGGTTGTAGTAGTGATATTGTGTCTCTGAAATCAACTCTCCTTTTGTTTTGTTTACCTCATTAGATTGTAGAAGTGGTACTGAACCTATGTAATCAGCTCTCTTTTTGCTTTTTTTTACCTCTCAGTAAGTAGTAGTAGTGTTACTAAATATTTATAATAAGCTCTCTTTCTACTTTGTTAACCTTTCAGTAAGTTGTACTGGTGGTATCGAGTCTAAGGAATCAATTCTCCTTTGCTTTCTTTACCTCTCATTAGCTTGTAGTAGTGGTACTGAATCTATGTAATCAGTTCTCTTTTTGCTTTTATTACCTCTCAGTAAGTTTCATTAATGTTAATGAGTCTCTGGTATCAAATCTCCTTTTGCTTTCTTTACTTTTCAATAAGTTGTAGAAGTGGTATTGAATCTGTGTAATCAGCTCACATTTTGCTTTGTTTACCTCAGTAAGGTAGTAGCAGTACTGAATCTTTATACTCAGCTCTCTTTTTGCTTTGCTACCTCTCATTAGACTGTAGTAGTGGTACTAAATCTATGTAATCAGCTCTCTTTTTGCTTTGTTTACCTTCGAGTAGATTGTAGTAGTGGTAATAATTTATATTATAAGCAGCTCTCTTTTTGCTTTGTTTACCTTTCAATTAGATGTAGAAGTGGTACTGTGTAATCGTTCTCCTTTTCCATTGTTTACCTCTCAATAATTTGTAGTAGTGCTTCTTAATCTATGTAATCAGCTCTCTTTTTCCTGCTTTACCTCTCAATAAGTTATAGTAGTGGTGCTGAGGCTATGTAAACAGCTTTCTTTTTGCTTTGTTTACCCCTCAGTAAGTTCTATTAGTAGTGCCGAGGCTAAGTAATTATAGATAAACTTTTATCATTACACTTAAACAGAAATTAAGGAAATTAAGCCCTGATTCCAGTATAACTTTCTACGAAGACTCCTAATGTGGACCTATTTTATTTCTGTGATAAAGATAAGAAAGTTACGACACTTTTGTACTATCACTAAAAAAGGATGACTTTTTCTTTATTGCCTAACTTTTACAATATTACTTACAGAATTAAAGTAAAACTTTATTCTAGTATAACATTTTGCGAGCATTCCAGATGTGTGTGTCTTTTCCTTCCTAGTTACGACATTTTTATAATATTACTAAAAAAGAACCCATATTTCATTACTGCCTAACTTTTTTTATTATTGTTTACAGAATAAAAGTAAAACCTGATTCTAGTAAAACTTTTTGCGAGGATTCCAAATATGTGTCTATTTTCTCTCTAAGATAAAAGAAAAATACAAAAGTTACGGTACTTTGGTAATATCACTAAAAAAGGATTAATTTTTCATTATTGCCTAACTTTTTTTTATTATGCTTATAGAGTAAAAGCAAGACCTAATTCTAGTAAAACTTTATGCGAGGATTCCAAATATTTGTCTATTTTCTTTCTAATTCAGGTATAACTATATGCGAGGATTCCAAATATGTTTTTCTTTCTATGATAAAAAATAAGAAAGTTGCAGCACATTTGTTCTATCCCTAAAAAAGGGCAAATTTTTCATTATTGTCTAACTTTTTTATGATGTATAGAAGAAAAGTAACTCCTGATTCTAGTATTACTTTTAACGATGATTCCAAATGTGTGTATATTTTCTTTCTACGGTAAAAAAAAAAAATAAGAAAGTTACGGCACTTTTGTACAATCCCTAAAAACATACGAATTTTTCATCATTGCCTAACTTTTTTATTCTTGCTAATAGAATAAAAGTAAGACCTGATTCTACTATAACTTTTTGCGAGGATTCTAAATATTTGTCCATTTTCTTTTTACGTTAAATAAAATAAGGTTATGGCACTTTTGTACTATCCTTAAAGAAAACATTTTCATTATTGCCTAACTTTTTTATTATTCGTTATGCAATAAAAGTAAGACCTGATTCTAGTAAAACCTTTAGTGAGGATTCTAATATGTGTTTATTTTCTTTCTGCAATAAAAAGAATAAGAAAATAAAAAGGTAGCATATAGTAGTGGTACTAAATCTGTGTAATGAACTCGTTTTACTTTGTTTACCTCTCAGTAAGTTTTAAATGGTACCGAGTCTCTGGAATCAGCTCTCCTTTTGCTTTGTTTACCTCTTTAAATTGTAGAAGTGGTATTGGATCATGTAATCAGCTCTCTCTGCTTTTGTTTACCTCTTAATAAGTTGTAGTAGTGGTAACTGAATCTATATAATCAGTTCTCTTTCTACTGTTTACCTCCGTAAATTGTATTAGTGATATTGTTTACAGAATTAGCTTTTATTTTACTTTGTTTACTTCTCTTTAGATTGTAGTCATGGTACTTAATCTCTGTTATTAACTCTCTTTTCGCATTATTTACCGCTCAGTACGTTTTAGTAGTGGCAATGAATATTTATAATCAGTTCTCTTTCTATGTTGCTTACTGCTCAGTAAGTTGTATTAGTGATATAGTCTATGGAATCAGCTCTCCTTTCGCTTTGTTTACCTAATTTAGTTGTAGTAGCGGTTCTAAATCTTTGTAATCAGCTCTTTTTACTTCTATTACCTCTCAGTAAGTTGTAATAGTCTATGGAATCAGCTCTCCTTTTGCTTTGTTTACATCTCATTAGTTTGTAGTAGCGGTACTGAATCTATGTAATGGGTTTTTGTTTACATCTCAGTAAGTTGTAATGAATCTTTATAATTAGCTCTTCCAACTCTACCTCTCGGTGAGTTATATTAGTGATAGAGTCTACATGACATCATCTCTCCTTTTGCTCTAGTTACCTCTCATTCGGTTGTAGTAGTGGTACTAAATCTATGTAATCAGCAAAGATCTTTTGCTTTTGATTACCTCTCGGTAATTTGTAGTAGCGGTACTCAATCTGTATAATCAGCTCTTGTTCTACTTTGTTTACTCTCAGTAAGTTGTATTTGTGGTAAAGTTTACGCAATCAGCCCTTTTTACCTCTCAGTAAGTTGTAGTAGTGGTACTATATCTATGTAATGAGCTTTTTTGCTTGGTTTACTTCTCAGTAAGTTGTAGTGGTAAAAATTGTTTATAAGCAGCTGTTTTTGTTTATTAGATGTAGTAGTAGGTACTAAAAAAAGCTCTCCTTTTCCCTTGTTTACCTCATGATAATTTGTAATAGTGCTCCTTAAATTATGTAATCAGCTCTCTTTTTACATCGTTTACCTCTCAACAAGTTGTAGTATTGAAAATGAGGTTATATAAACACTTTCTTTTTTTTATTTGTTCACCCATTACAAAGTTCTATTAGTGTTGTCGAGGCTAATTAGATATGGCCTAACTTTTTTTTTTTTTTTTTTTTTGCTCCAAAAGAAAATTTGATATATTTCCAATATAACTTTTTACGAGGATTTCAAATATGGGTCTCTTTTCTTCCTACAATAAAAAATAAGTTACGGCACTTTATATATATCAAGCTTCACCTTGTTAATCTGGGATTTTACAAAGACATACATAATGGGATGCAAAAAGCACTGTTGAAGCAATGCAGATTTATGATTATAAGTATATTGGCTGCGTAGACTATATACGAAATAGAAAGCAATCTTTAAAATTGCTCAAACAAGATTTTAATATAGTTTTAATAACAGAAACAAGTGTTTTAAGTAAGTAGAAAGTTTCTGTATGGTTAAAAGTTCAGGAAAACATTTAAAGACTGAACTGCAGCCTTTAGGGAGTTTTCAAATAATGAAACCATTGTTCAAAGTAAAAGATTTTTTTTTCTGCCACTTCTTTCAATTCCTGTATTTTTTGTCACTTTTGTCATGTCACTCCTTTGATAATAATCTTTATATATGTATATATATATATATATATATATATATATATATATATATATAATAATATATATAATATATATATATATATATATATATATATATATATAATATATATATATATGTATATATATATATATATATATATATATATATATATATATATATATATTATATAATATATATATATATATATATATATATATATATATAAATATATATAGTATATATATATATATATATATATATATATATATATATATATATATATATATATATATATATATAATATTATATATATATATATATATATATATATATATATATATTATATATATATATATATATATATATATATATTATATATATATATATATATATATATATACATATATATATATATATATTATATAATATATAGATATATATATATATAACATATTATTATATATTATATATTAATATTAATATATAATTAATTATAAATATATTATATATATATTATATTATATATATTATCATATATATATATATATATATTATATATATATATATATATATATACATATATTATATATATAATATATATATTATTATATATATATATATATATATATATATATATATATATATATATATATATCTATATATATATATATATTATATATATAGTATATATATATATATCTATAGTGTGTGTGTGTATATATATATCATCCGCAATAAACTTCAAGAAGCCGTAGGTTTTGAACAAATATTACTCTAATGGAAAAAGCTCTTTTCTGAATATAATTCTACATAGCATCACTAGAACTTCTATGGGAAGAAAGCTTGAAACCAGCGAGGGTAATTTAAATATATTCCTCTTGATATGATGAAGAAAGCTGCTGATTCTGTGTCCATCAATAAAGCAGCAGGCTCTGATTGTATCCCTGAAAAATTCACAAACACACACATACATAAATATGTGTGCGTGTGTGTGTGTGAATTTTTCATAACAAGAGGAATATGTTTAATTTACCAGCGCTGGTTTCAATCTTTCTTCCCACAGCAGTTCTAGTGATGCTAAATAGAATTATATTCAAAGAGATTGAAAGTGCTTTTTTCCATTAGAGTAATATTTGTTCAAAACCTACGGCTTCTTCAAGTTTATTGTGGATAATTAATATATATATATATATATATATATATATATATATATATATATATATATATATTATATATAGATATATATATATATATATATATATATATATATATATATATATAAAGTGTCCAGAAGGAGTCTCCATGATACGAGATTTAAAAGGCCAAGTTTATTGCATATGATACGTTTCGCACATACATCTGCGTGCATCATCAGTCTGTGAATAAAATACAAAGACATATTATAAACAATCATATAAAATTAAAAGGAATTCACAATTTTAAAAAATAAAGTCTAAAAAAGATTAACAACAGCAGTAAATAAAAAGAGAGACTACTAAAAACACCAACCGTCCATGATCAGAGGTGAAGATGGAATGAGTTACAGTGGCAGAGAGAAGCGACGACAACGAGGACAAATTACCGTTTAATGAGGGCACCAGTCTTTTAATATATAATGACTCCAGCGTTGTTAGTTGGTCAGGATGTTTAACTTAACCCTTAAACGCCGACTGGACGTATTTTACGTCAACATTTTTTGTCTCTCGGGTGCCGACTGGACGTATTTTACGTCAACATTTTTGTCTCTCGGGTGCCGACTGGACGTATTTTACGTCGACATACAAAAGTTTTTTTAAAAATTCGCGAAAAAATACTTTTAGGCCTACCAGCCGAAAACTCTTGAATCACGCGCCTTGGGGATGCTGGGAGTTCATGGATCAAGGTGTTGTTTTGTTTACAATCGTTACGCAGGCGCGCAAGCGCGAATTTCTTTCTTGCCGCACTAAAAAGTATCTGTGACACATCTCGGAAATTATTTCGTCACTTTGGCATAATTTTTTTACCATTTTAAATTAGCCGTTACATGTAGTATTATATATGAAAATGTGCGCATTTTTATTTAGAATACAGCAATAAAATACTCATGATTGTAGCTTTTATCAGTTTTGAGATATTTTCATATAAATAACGATAAGTGCCAAAATTTCAACCTTTGGTCAACTTTGACTCTACCGAAATGGTCGAAATACGCAATTGTAAGCTAAAACTCTTATATTTTAGTAATATTCAATCATTTACCTTAATTTTGCAACTAATTGGAAGTCTCTAGCACAATATTTCGATTTATGGTGAATTTATGAAAAAACGTTTTCCTTACGTCCGCGCGGTAACTCTTCCGAAAAAAATCATACATGCGATTGTGGTAATGTTTGCACAATTTTAAATTAGCCGTTACATAAAGTTTTATATATGAAAATGTGCGCAGTTTCATGCACAATACAACTAGAAACAACCCATGGTTGTAGCTTTTATCAATTTTGAAATATTTTCATATAAAAAATGATAAGTGACAAATTTTCAACCTTCGGTCAACTTTGACTCTACCGAAATGGTCGGAAACGCAATTGTAAGCTAAAACGCTTATATTCTAGTAATATTCAAGCATTTACCTTAATTTTGCAACAAATTGGAAGTCTCTAGCACAATATTTCCATTTATGGTGAATTTATGAAAAAAATAACATTTTCTTTACGTCCTCGCGGTAACTCTTCCGAAAAAATCATACGTGCGATTGTGGTAATGTTTGCACCATTTTAATTAGCCGTTACATAAAGTTTTATATATGAAAATGTGCGCAATTTCATGTATAATACAACAATAAATAGTTGAAGGTTGTAGCTTTTCTCATTTTTGAAATATTTGCATATAAATCACGATAAATAGAAAAAAAACCACGTTCGGTCATATTTGACCCTACCGAAATGGTCGAAAAACGCAATTGTAAGATAAAACTCTTACAGTCTAGTAATATTCAGTCATTTATCTTCATCGTGAAACAAATTCGAAGTCTCTAGCACAATATTTAAATTTATGGTGAATTTAAACAAAAATCTTTCTTTCCCTCCGCGCGCGGATTCTCCGCCACAAATCTCCAAAATGCGTAAGTCCCATTCTCGGAATATTTGCTCCGTTTCATATTAGGCATTTCATAGAGTTTTATATATGAAAATGTGCGCAATTTCATGTAGAATAAAACGAAAAAATATTTGAAAGCTGTAGCTTTTCTTATTTCCGAAATAATTGCATATAAAAAAATATATATATAAAAAATTCGACATTCGGTCAACTTTAACTCGTCAGATATGGTCGAAAACTGCATTTGTAAGCTAATATTCTTACAGTATAGTAATATTCAATCATTTGTCTTCATTTTGAAAGAAATTGGAAGTCTCTAGGACAATATTTAGATTTATGGTGAATTTTTGAAAAAATTATTTGTTTACGTCCGCGCATTACAAATTCATGCATTATTTTGTGATAATATTTTCTCTGTGTTCCTTTTATCGTTTTACAATGTTTTATATACCAAAATGATCGCAATTTAGTGTAAATTAAAAAAAAAAATTAACTTGTTACCTTTAACCGTTTTGCGCACAGCGCGATTTAAATACAATTATATATGAAATTTCGTTTTTGCGCTATCATATATCGCATTATTTATATATGATAATGATAATTTTTTCATTTCTGATGGTTGCATACTAAACTCCAGGCAATGACAAAAAAATGAGCCAAAAATGAACTCTTAATCTTGAAAACTAAGCGTGCTGTGATTTTTTGAAAAAAATATTTTTTCCGCTTCCGCGCTCACTCTGAAACGTCTCCGGCACACGGGAGACATTTTTTTTTTTTACCGCTTCGGCGTTTAAGGGTTAATCAATTATTGTAAAATGTTCTTTTTGAATTTCAGTCTTGCATATTATAGAGTGGTTTCTGATATTGGAAAATTCTGGTTGTTTTATCCTTTGACCTGTACGAAAGCTAAAGCCTAAATGGCTACAATATCTGACCCTCAGCAACCTCCGAGTCGATCCAACGTAGGAGCCTGGACATCCAGGGCATGTGAATTTATAAATAACGTTGGATCTTATGAAGGGCTGAAGGCGATCTTTAAAGTTAAAAAAAGATCGAATAGTGCAAGGATTACTCGACACAAGCCTGACTTTAAGACAGGGAATTTCCTGTTCAATTATACGAGTGAGGTTTAAGATAAATTTTGAATGGGACAGATACGGAACAGAAGCATAAAATATTTTCTTCGGTACATCAAAAGTAGTTGATGATGGATGCAAAAATTTGGAAAGTACCTTGTTGGTAATTTTATGTACTATATCTTGTGGAAATGAATTGGCTTTGAAAAAGTTTGCCAAGAAAGTCATTTCGTTATGAAATATTTGCCATGAGGAAGAATATTTGAGATCTCTACTAACCCTTAAACGCCGAAGCGGTAAAAAAAAAAAAGTCTCCCGTGTGCCGGAGGTGTTTCAGAGTGAGCGCAGAAGCGGAAAAAATATTTTTTTCAAAAAATCACAGCACGCTTAGTTTTCAAGATTAAGAGTTCATTTTTGGCTCCTTTTTTAGTCATTGGCTGAAGTTTAGTATGCAACCATCAGAAATGAAAAAAATTATCATTATCATATATAAATAATGCGATATATGATAGCGCAAAAACGAAATTTCATATGTAATTGTATTCAAATCGCGCTGTGCGCGTAACGGTTAAAGGTAACAAGTTACTTTTTTTTTTGTAATGTACACTAAATTGCGATCATTTTGGTATATAACACATTGTAAAACGATAAAAGCAACACAGACAAAATATTATCACAAAATAATGCATGAATTCGTAACGCACGGACGTAAACAAATATTTTTTTCAAAAATTCACCATAAATCTAAATATTGTCCTAGAGACTTCCAATTTCTTTCAAAATGAAGACAAATGATTGAATATTACTATAGTGTAAGAATATTAGCTTACAAATGCAGTTTTCGACCATATCTGACGAGTTAAAGTTGACCGAACGTCGAATTTTTTTATATATATATTTTTTTATATGCAATTATTTCGGAAATAAGAAAAGCTACAACCTTCAAATATTTTTTGTTTTATTCTACATGAAATTGCACACATTTTCATATATAAAACTCTATGAAATGCCTAATATGAAACGGAGCAAATATTTCGAGAATGGGACGTACGCATTTCGGAAATTTGTGGCGGAGAATCCGCGCGCGGAGGGAAGGAAAGTTTTTTTATTTTAAATTCACCATAAATCTAAATATTGTGCTAGAGACTTCGATTTTGTTTCAAGATGAAGATAAATGACTGAATATTACTAGACTGTAAGAGTTTTAGCTTACAATTGCGTTTTTCGACCATTTTGGTAGAGTCAAAGTTGACCGAACATGGTTTTTTTTTTTCTATTATCGTGATTTATATGCAAATATTTCAAAAATGAGAAAACTACAACCTCAATTAATTTTTGTTGTATTCTACATGAAATTGCCCACATTTTCATATATAAAACTTTATGTAACGGCTAATTTAAAATGGTGCAAACATTACCACAATCACACGTATGATTTTTTCGGAAGAGTTACTGCGCGGACGTAAAGAAAATGTTATTTTTTTCATAAATTCACCATAAATCGAAATATTGAGATAGAGACTTCCAATTTGTTGCAAAATTAAGGTAAGTGCTTGAATATTACTAGAATATAAGCGTTTTAGCTTACAATTGCGTTTTTTTACCATTTCGGTAGAGTCAAAGTTGACCGAAGGTGAAAAATTTTTGAAATTTGTCACTTATCATTTTTTATATGAAAATATTTCAAAATTGATAAAAGCTACAACCATGGGTTGTTTTTAGTTGTATTGTGCATGAAATTGCACACTTTTTCATATATAAAACTTTATGTAACGGCTAATTTAAAATGGTGCAAATATTACCACAATCGCATGTATGATTTTTTTCGGAAGAGTTACCGCGCGGATGTAAGGAAAAAGTTTTTTCATAAATTCACCATAAATCGAAATTTTGTGCTAGAGACTTCCAATTAGTTGCAAAATTAAGGTAAATGATTGAATATTACTAAAATATAAGAGTTTTAGCTTACAATTGCGTATTTCGACCATTTCGGTAGAGTCAAAGTTGACCAAAGGTTGAAATTTTGGCACTTATCATTATTTATATGAAAATATCTCAAAACTGATAAAAGCTACAATCATGAGTATTTGTTATTGTATTCTACATAAAAATGCGCACATTTTCATATATAATACTCCATGTAACGGCTAATTTAAAATGGTACAAAAATTATGTCAAAGTGATGAAATAATTTCAGAGATGTGTCACAGATACTTTTTAGTGTGGCAAGAAAGAAATTTGCGCTTGCGCGCCTGCGTAAAGATTGTAAACAAAACAACACCTTGATCCGTGAACCCCCAGCATCCCCCAAGGCGCGTGATTCAAGAGTTTTCGTCTGGTAGGCCTAAAAGTATTTTTCCTCAAATTTTTAAAAAAAACTTTTGTATGTCGACGTAAAATACGTCCAGTCGGGACCCGAGAGACAAAAAATGTCGACGTAAAATACGTCCAGTCGGTGTTTAAGGGTTAATCAGCGTATATAGATGGTGTTGAGTTTGAATGAGTATTGGCAAGAGCTATAAAAGTTATTGGTTAATCCCGTATAAGTTCGTTTTCGGTATACTGCCGTGGTGAATTCCGAGTTATTTCTCGTTACCTTAATATCAAGATATGGAAGGCTCCCCTCACTCTCTACCTCCATAGTAAAATTAATCTGAGAATGAGTGCTATTAATGAATTCTAAAAACAAGGAACACTGCCATGAATGTCTAAATAAAACAAAAGTATCATCCACATATCTTCGATATAAAATTGGTTTAAAATTAGGGTCACAACCGTTTAAAAGTTTTGATTCTAAATCAGACATAAAAAAGTTAGCATAAATAGGGCCCAAAGGAAACCCCATAGCAACTCCATTGACCTGCGAGTAGAGTTGTTCATTGAAAATGAACATCGAATCTTGCACAGCAAGATCGAGAAACTGTTTAAAAGTCAACCGATCAAAACCATGAAATATTGTATCATCATCAACAAAAATTTTGTCAAGTATAATATTAATAGTATCATTTAGTGGAACATTGTAAAGAGGGACTCAATGTCGAAGCTGACCATGTAATAGTCCCCATCTTGCTTAGTGATTAATTGCTGGAATTCATAACCGTTTCTTAAGGAATATTCATTGTTACTTAATTCAGACAGTAATCCTGCTAAAAATTTAGAGATAGAGAAAGAGGGGCTATTATATGCAGCCATAATTGGTCTAATTGGTAAGTCAGGCTTATGTATTTTTGGTTGTCCATATAGTATGCTAAATGACGAACCAGTAACAAAAAGTTGTTGATAGATAGTTTCATTCATAATGTTGTCATTTTTAATTTTTCTCAGAAATCTGCTGATCTTATCTTCCCTCTTATATATATATCAAGAAATGTTGGTTCACCATGAGACTGAAACTTCGTACCATCAGATAAAAGATTTTCCATTTTCCTGACAATCATTTTTGTTCAAAATAACAATTCCCTTGCCTTTATCAGGTTTACATATAACAATATCTTCTCTCTCTTTAAGTTTCAACAGTATTTTCAAATCATTTGGTCTAAAAAATTGTGTCCAGTTAGTTTTAAGATTGAGGTAAGTTTTATGAATTAGGTTGGAAATTTTCTGTTGAAGATTACCTATATTTTGATTAAAATTTAACTTCATCAGTCTTTGGAATAACATCTCAAAAGTTAAGAAAAATCTGGCATAGTTGGGTCTAAAAAGACGGAAGGCAGAAATCCAACCCAAAAGAAAGTAAAAACTCTTCTCTCTTTGATAAAACATAGTCAGAGTAGTTAAAAATACACTTGTTTCTTAGCTGGAATTCAGGAATAACAACACCAAGGTTCAACAATTTTCTCTGACGTCTACTAAAAATATCAGAAATATAATTATTAATAAAATTACAAAACACTCGTAGTAGCCATCTTGCTTGGTGAGACGTTCCTGCGCGAAGTCAGATTAATCAACAGATATCACAAGTTTAACATACGTCTAGAATTTGAGAAATATCTAGAAGTGTTCGTGAACTATCGGTGATAAGATTAGTGTGAAAATAGTAGGATAAAGCGTCTTCTAAGTTAGTTTATCAAGTGAAATACTGTAAATCAGAACAAGATGGCAGTAAGTTCCAACTGCAGAAAAAAATGGCGAGATTTAGCTTGCTTGGCAAATTCGCAATACGATGAGGTAGCAGGAAGGGAACTGGCATTTCTCATCTATGAGATCAGCAACAGTCCTAACCAAAAAGATACAAAAGCATTCATAGATATATTAGAAGGATATAATCCTTCAAACTGGAACAAATCAACTGAAAACATCTTGAAAATAATTGAAGAAGTTCCAAATAAAATCCAAGTGGTCAAGAGACTCTAAGGAAAATATACATAAACCAACATATTCGAGCAAAGAAAATGAATAAGGTGAACCTTGTGAATATCCTAATTGATGCATTAGGAAAAGATGCCAAAAGCATGTAAACTGTGTAAGGTGTGGTATAGCATAGTTATTCCACAAAACCTAATCAGAAAATGTGCTGCATGCAACATTCCGACCCATCCACAGTGTGCTGAGGTAATGCAAGATATGAGAAAAGACACAAGAATTTTTTGCTCAACATGTCTACCATGGATAGACAATGTTATTAAATCAAGATTGAATGTACAAATAGTTAAGGATGAAGAAGAAGAAGAGGAAGAGGAAGAAGAAGAAGAGGAAAACGGAAGAGAAGTAAACAAAACTGAAATGACAGAAAAAAGATAAGGAAAACAAAGAACAAGATAAAGTATGGATGCAGAGATATTCTCATTGATACTACATATGAAGGCTATAAAGCAGCATACCTACGAAGAAATAAATTACGATATGACAACACAAAAGAAAATCCCGAAGAGGCTCTACCCAGATCTACAACAAATGACGGGTGAAAAGAGGAAAAAATAGACAAAAAAGACAAAGTCTGCAACCGTTTGAAAATAGGGGAATTGCAGATTTGGAGAAAAATGTTACTACAAACATCCTAAGGTATGTCACAACTATGAAATATATGGTAAATGTGCATACCTATATGGCTATGAGGATGATTGCAGAGATCTACATCCAAAAATATGCAAAAACCTAAAAGAAGGAAAAGGATGTAAGTTCGACAAAAAAATGTAAATATATGCACCCTGTAGCCATGAAACATAATCAAATAAATAACCAATCAAGTAATAAAATCCAAAATAAGAAAGAAACAAATAAAGAGAGGAATGAAGAATATCAGGTAAAAGAAAAAAGCAAGCCATCAACGAGATATGCAGAGGTGTCAGCAAAAAATTTCAAAGCATCAGCTCCAAGAATCTACTCAAGAGATAATAACTGTTTTTATTATGCAAGAGGATATTGCAGGATATGGAGAAAATTGCAGATTCAGACACAAAATGAATAATTATGATGAAGGAAGAACAAATATTATGGAAAAGTTGGATTTTTTAATGTCAGAATTTCTGAAATGAAAAAAAGAACAACATACCAGAACAGGAAAGAGACATGGGAAAATCCTTATTATTACCAATATTAAATGAAGGAGAAAACACGCAAACCATCATAGTGATGAATGCGCAGGGTTTAGTTACGAGTAACTCAAAAAGAAAAATAGAGTACTTAGAAGAACTAACCCAAATTGAAAAGAAAATAGATATAATGAATATAAGTGAAACCTGGTATTCCCAAGAGACTGGGAATGATGATCAAATAAAAGGGTTCCAAACTTATAGATCAGATAGAAAAAATAGGAATCAAGGGGGAACCGCAATATATGGGAAAGACAAAAAACAAGGAAAAATATATGAGAAATATAGTACTCAGAATGTGAACTAATAGCGGTAGAATTTGAATCTGAAAAATTAATGAACATAGTAATATATAGACCTCCTAATACTAAAGAGTTTGACTTAATAATAGAAAAATTGGATGATATATGTAGAAATCACAAGGACTGGACTATCTCCTATGGGTGGACTTCAACTTTCCTTTCGTAAGACTGGAAAGAACGAATAGGAGATTGTGGATGTACTTATACATATAAAAAGAGAGTAATAGTAGTGCAGAAGATAAAAGGCAATTCGAAAAGCTATTCTAGATATGCTACTAGAATACAACATTCAACAAATAAATCACCTGCCAACAAGAAAGGAAATACTTTAGACCTAGTATTTGTGAACGATGATGAATTATGTTAAAGAAATAATAGTTTATAATGCGAGTATTTCAGACCATAATGTCATAGAATTAACAGTCCATTCCAAAGCAGTGAAAACAGAGATAAGCAAGAAATGAAAAAGTGGGAAGGATATGGAAAATACAACTTCTACAGTAAAAATATAAAATGGTCAGAAATAAATGAAGAATTAAACAAAGATTGGGATAACATTTTCGTAAGTGATGACATAAGGGTAAATACGGAGATATTATATAAAATATTAGAGAAAATAGTGGATAAATGTATACCGAAGAAGAAAAGTAAACATCAGTCATGCATACCAAGAGACAGAAGGATCTTGTTCCAGAAATCAGAAAGTGGAAAAAAGGTCTTGCAAAGGAAAAAATGCATGGAAAGTTATAGAACTAAAAAGTAAGATAGAAAATGCAGAACAAAAGATTATACAATCACAAGAAAATGAAAAACGGGACTTGGAAGAAAAAACCCTATTAAATATCAAGCAAAACCCCAAACTATTATACTCATATGCGAGGAAGATGAATAAAAGAAGAATAGAAAAATAGGCCCTCTAAGAATTGAAGGGAAGATTAACGAATGAAAAAAAGGAAATTTTGCAACATATTGGCAGAATGATATAAGAGAGAATTCACCCCTAGAATAGATAATGAAGATAATGATATAGAAGTAAGGGATGAAAATAGTGAATATTTAGCTGACATAGATATTAATGAAGCTGATATTGTGCAGGTTATTAATGAAAATAAAAATGGAGCTGCTGCAGGCCTGATGGAGTGCCTGCTATTTTGTTAAAGAAAGTAGTTCATTCTATCGCAAAGCCACTTGCAATATTATTAAGACAAAGTGTAGATACAGGCAAGATTTATGATGAGCACAAATTAGCATATATTACCCCTACTTTCAAAAGTGGATCAGACTAGAGGCAAGTAATTATAGGCCTGTGAGTCTAACATCACATATTATGAAAAGTGTATGAAAGGGTAATGAAGAAAAATATTATGAAAACATTTAATAAAAAATAATTTGTTTAATAAAGGACAACATGGTTTCGTACCCGGAACAAGTACACAAACCCAAACTGTTAGTCCACCGTGAGAACATATTCAAAAATATGAAAAAGCGGAAATGAAACAGATGTGGTTTATCTAGACTTTGCAAAAGCTTTTGACAAAGTAGACCATAATATATTAGCGAAGAAAATTAGAAAACACAATATCGTGGATAAAGTAGGAAGATGATTAAAAGAATTTTACACAACAGAAAACAGATAGTTATGCAAACGACGAGAAATCGGATGAAGCCAAGGTAATATCCGGTGTGCCACAAGGTACGGTGTTAGCTGCAATACTGTTTGTTATTATGATTGAAGACATAGACAGTAATGTTAAGGATTCGGTAGTGAGTAGTTTCGCAGATGACACAAGAATAAGTAGAGAAATTACTTGTGATGAAAGATAGGAACGCTCTACAAAGAGACCTTAACAAAGTATATGATTGGGCAGAGGTAAATAGGATTGGTATTTAACTCTGATAAATTTGAATCAATAAATTATGGAGACAGAGAAAGAAAGCTATATGCATATAGGGGACCTAATAATGAGACAATCACAAATAAGGAAGCAGTTAAAGACCTTGGTGTGATGATGAATAGGAACATGTTATGCAATGATCAAATAGCAATTCTGTTGGCAAAATGTAAAGCAAAAATGGGAATGTTGTTACGGCACTTCAAACAAGAAAAAACGCTGAACACATGATTATGCTTTATAAAACATATGTTCGTAGTCCACTTGAATAAATGGCAATATGATATGGTACCCACACTATCAAAAGAATATTGCAATATGCTATGGTACCCACACTATCAAAAAGGATATTGCACAAATAGAGAGTGTACAAAGGTCCTTAACAGCTAGAATAGAAGAAGTTAAAGACCTTGACTACTGGGAAAGACTACAATCCTTAAAATTATATAGTCTAGAAAGGAGAAGAGAACGCTACATGATAATTCAGGCATGGAAACAGATAGAAGGATAGCCAGAAAACGTCATGGAACTAAAAATATCAGAAAGAGCAAGCAGAGGTAGATTAATAGTGCCCAAAACTATACCAGGAAAAATAAGGAAAGCACACAGGACATTAATCCACTACGCACCAGCATCGATAATGCAGCGTCTATTCAATGCGTTGCCAGATCATCTGAGGAATATATCAGGAGTGAGCGTAGATGTGTTTAAGAATAAGCTCGACAAATATCTAAACTGCATCCCAGACCATCCAAGATTGGAAGATGCAAAATATACCGGAAGATGTACTAGTAACTCTCTGGTAGACATTAGAGGTGCCTCACACTGAGGGACCTGGGGCAACCCGAACGAACTGTAAGGTCTGTAAGGTAAGGTATAGTAAACGGTCTAGCATGGATAAATCATCGTATAATAACTTCTTAAGTTGTTCCGTGTCAGTGGATAGTTTCTTAATAGCAGCAATTTTACAATAAATTTCTTTCATCAATAGAGTCCTGAGCGTAGCCTCATAGAAGTCGGTATTGTATAGCATGGATTTATACACTTTAAAGTGGACGAATTTTGGAAAGACATCATTCAACTGGCAGTATTGAAGAAAGTCCAAATCAGCCTTCGCCTTTTCCAGTCTAAGCGTTGTTTTTTCAAGTTTTCGTGACGTAGAGATTGTAATGGACGGATAGCGGTGCTTCAGCAGTTGAGAAAAGTGTTGAATTCCTCGGAGTAGGAGACGACAGGCAAACAGGAGGATTGAAGAGGAGCTTCAGTATCATCTTTGGACAATATACAGTGCTTCAGCATTCAATTATAAAGTGTCCAGAAGGAGTCCATGATACGAGATTTAAAAGGCCAAGTTTATTGCATATGATATGTTTCGCATATACATCTGTGTGCATCATCAGTCTGTGAATAAAATACAAAGACATATTATAAACAATCATATAAAATTAAAAGGAATTCACAATTTTAAAAAATAAAGTCTAAAAAAGATTAACAACAGCAGTAAATAAAAAGAGAGACTACTAAAAACACCAACCGTCCATGATCAGAGGTGAAGATGGAATGAGTTAAAGCTGGCAGAGTGAAGCGACGACAACTATGTGAAGGTGAAGAGGACAAATTACCGTTTAATGAGGGCACCAGTCTTTTAATATAAAACGACTCCAGCGTTGTTAGTTGGTCAGGATGTTTAACATAATCAGCGCGAACCTAGGAACCAAGAAATCAGGACATACAGTGAAGCGCCTTAAACCACACAGCAACCACGACATGACTTCATTTTTTAGTTTGGGGAAAATAGTGATCTCTATGTGAGCTATTGTGACTTAATGCGGGAACTAGTGCAGTAATTATTTGAAATGACTTGTTATTTTTAATTGGGTTTTCAATTAATTTCATTTTCTTGATCATGTTAGTTTTTGGGGAAATCAAGATACTATTTTTGTAACTTAGGTTCTAGTTTAACCCCAGATTTAATGGTTTTAAGAATAGTGGCAGAGATGCCGCTCACAGTCTTTCTTTCTAAGGCAGGTGCCAGATGTTCGTTGAGGTCGACATTACCAAGTTGTCTTTTTGGACAAGGCCAAACATGGGCCTTGTAATATATGGTTTACCAAGGTCATATTGATTGCAAAAGGATACTCTTAATAGGTGCCTTAAAATCAGAAATGCTTAGCAATGAAAAAAAAATAAAAAAAAAATAAAAATGATATTGTTATTGTACAATAAAGTTTCATACATACTTACCTGGCAGATATATACTTAGCTATAGACTCCGTCGTCCCCGATAGAAATTCGAATTTCGCGGCACACGCTACAGGTAGGTAGGTCAGGTGATCTACCGGCCTGCCGCTGGGTGGCAGGAATAGGAACTATTACCTTCTAAGGACAGATTTTTCTCTTCCACCTGTCTCCTGAGGGGAGGCTGGGTGGGCCATTCAATCGTATATATCTGCCAGGTAAGTATGTATGAAACTTTTAATTGTACAATAACAATATCATTTTCATACATTCAACTTCCCTGTCGAATTATATACTTAGCTGATTGGCACCTTTGGCGGTGGGTAGAGACAGCTAATTACTGATTAGACAGGTAAACAACATACGTTGTAGGTAATAAATAAATAAAACCTTGGTTCCTATGTGTTTAGACGAAGGGTTGACCTCCTAGCTATTGCTAGGAGTCTGCTTCGTCTCAAGAGCCTCAGCGAGGATGTGACCTATGGCTAAGAGTTCTTGTAGATCTGTCAATGGGGTCTTATCCACTTACTTGACAGAATCTAATGGTTATTTGTCAAAAGGGGTCCTATCCACTTACATGACAAAACACCTATGCCTACTGGCATAATTAAGGAGCACAACACCGATCCCGATCAACCTGATCTAACACAGAGGGTTTGTGCTTAATTTGAAAAGAGCTATCCCCAAACTCATTTCAAATAACCCAAAGAAAATAGTATACTTATGTTAAAATAAAATTTTTTAACTCACTAGTTAAGGATCAGTGTCGGCTCCCTATCCCAGCAACGTATCCGTAGACACGTAACCAAGAGAGAAGGATCTCTCATAGGTCAACTTGACCTCCTTCGTGCAAAGAGAAGACAACACAGAGTTGCATCTCCCGTAAATTACAGCTAATATGTCTCTCACGACATATTGTTATGGAAAGAACAAGAATTGTTAAAAGCTCGCACTTCAAGCGCTTTTAATTCTCAGCTGTTTGAAGGAATCATCAAGTTACTTAAGAAGTGCTTTAGAGATCACACTGTTCCAAAGAAGACCAGGGCTTTCTTTGAAATTGATCTCTTCTGGATGAAGCCTAGAGCCTGGCTGTGCCTGGCTGGCCGCCTCGGCTGCGCTCGCGCCTGTCTGACGCCTCGCGCTTGGCTGGCGCATGTTGCTTGCCTGGCGCCTGGCTAGCGCCTTGCGCCTGCCTGGAGCCTGGAGCCTGGCGCCTGGCGCCTGGCTGACTTCTCCCCACTTGCTGGAGCTTCGAGCTTGTTAAAGAGTCTCGAGGAAACTGGCGATGCCCACATCGGACACTTTTTCCGATTTATTTGCCTCTAGCGCATCTGCGCCAGGCTGGAGGCACGCTCCTTCTCCTCATCAGACAATGACAGTGTTTATTTGGACTGTCTTCCTCTGGCGTCTTTACGCCTGTTCTGGTATTTTGGCGCCTGATTGGCGCTACATTGTCCGAAAGTCCTTAACATCCACAATCGTTTATCAGGAGACTGGAGAAGGTGGAAGAAATTCTTTCACTTTGAGCTTTTTGGTCTCTTCGGTAAGGGGAGGTGATTGTAATCAGCTACATCCAGTAGACGATAGCATATCTAACCGTACGAGAGATAAGTCTTCCTCCGAGGAGGGTCCTTCTTGAATACTTCCGTGCTCACGAGATCTCTTCTTACATGTTGAAGGGGTGTCTCGTTGCAGAATCTTCCCTATCCTTGCCCGAAGGAAGGGAAGAAGCCTGGAAGTCGAAGGAGACTCCGAGCTGAAATTGGGAGTACTCCTGATTTCTAGCTCTTTTATTGTATCCCTCTGAACACCTTCTGGGAAGCATTTCGAGCCGTCATCGCATACCAAAGACTCTGTAGGCAAACGTTTGAACCATTCTACTGTAGATGAAAACGTAAGTACTCTGCCTGGACAACGAAACCTCTATCTGAAAACATTGAATCAGGAATAGGGGGTTTCAGTTCTTTTGCTAGACATACTATGCTGGCAAGAACCCATTGTCTAGTCTCCATAGAATCTGATGCGAGATTCCAATGCTAAAAAAAAAAATTCACTTGTCTTCTTGGTCGTTTAGGACCCAGAGAAACAAAGAATTCCCTCATAAAAATTTCTCAAAGAAGTTTGATGAGGAGCAGTTCCATCTTGTCGGAACATGGAATCTGTGGCACAAAAAAAAATCCCATTAGAAGTACATGATATCCTACTCTTGTCATATTAAAGGTATATATCCGTATAAGATCCCGAAGATCTTAATCCTCTGCTATCTCCAATTCCCTTTGTAGAGACAGAGTATAGCCTTTTACTGCGTTCTTTGATAGCAGATATATACAAAGGTGATTCTTCCCTCTGAAAGGGAAGAAAAAACCGCTATGTGGTTCACAGAGGTATCGGAAGAGGACAGTTTCCTCATTCCCTCTAGCACGATCTGCAGCAATTCTATGTCTAGTCCATGACTATTGTCATCTACCTTGAAAAATCCTCTCATTTATGTCCACTTCTGGTCAGTCTGCATGCAGACAGACTCAGAGTGGAGAGGTTGTTAAGGTCCATTTAATAATAGATGCTGATAGAATATCCAGACTCTCTTGGAAAAGACTTCCAAAAACATGCTGTGAGAAGAACGTGACCTCTGTGAATCCAACCTCTCTGAAGCCAAAATGAGGCATAAAGTATTATCCTCTCTTTCTTTGACGCCTTTTATCTTAAATTCTGTAAAGAATTTATATTTATATTTATATTTAGGGGAAAAAAAGACTATAGTATATTCCCCTTTCTATAAAATAAAGATGGCGTATATTGCTACCTCTCTTGGTTCGAGGAAAAGGAAGCATTCTATAGGAAGCCTGTTCGTCTTCTTACCTTGCTAAGAGATCTATGAAGAAGACTTTCCGCAGGTTCTCACAACTCTTTCCAATAAATGTTAGACATACGTTAACAGTTATTATCGTCGATCGAGAAGGTTCTCACGGACATGAAATATCTTGCATCGAACCTCTTAAGGATCGTTAAGTTCCCTGTCTGTTTTCCAAATAGGTTCTCTTTTTTAACGCGAACAGGAGCGAAAAAAGAGATTCTCGATGCTCTTTGCGATATGAGAGTGTCGTGGAATTGGCCTAAGTGATAAAAAGGGTAACGAAATCAGGAACGATTCTTGCCGTTACCGAGCCTGCTGTCCGAGAGGCTACTGGATTCTTAGGTTAATAACTCGCTAAAACGAGAAAATCTCTTGGATGGTGCTCTTGGCCCATTGCGCCAGGCTGGCGCTTCTGGCGCAATTTTGCGCTAGGCTGGCGTTCTGGCGCAATTTTGCGACCAGGCTGGCGCTTCTGGCGCAGGTGGCGCTTCTAGGCTGGCGCTTCTGGCGCAATTTTGCGCCAGGCTGGCGCTTCTGGCGCAGGTTGGCGCTTCTAGCGCTTTGCGCCAGGCTGGCGCTTTCTTCTAATTCTCTTTATGTTATGTGTCAGAACATCTGTGCCTTTATGGTACCCGACCTCCTTTCACATGTTAATTCCGTTCTTAGTAGGAAAAAACTCTTATATACGAAGTATAGTCCATTCAGGGAAACCATTTCTGCCACGAAGAGAATGTTTCCCATCCCACTCATCCATCTTCTCTTGAGCAATATCCGATTCTAAAAAGGTTGTGTGCGTTTCTCGAAAGACTTGACCATACCGTAGTCTTAAAGTGAATTCTCTACTAGATCCATCTTCTCACTAAGCATGTATTCTAATAAGCCATGCTTTCATAAGCATGAGAGCATTATATATATAATGTTCTACTGCTTAGAATCCTTTAATAATGTTACCTACGGTAAACAGCATTGAAAGGTTATAATATCTTTCTTATTGAAAGCTTCTTAGCAAAAGGCAGACAATATTTTATTTGTGTTAGCTTAACTATCTCCTCCATTCGAGACTAAGTCCATGATTGTGGGGGGATATACGGTTAACCATTCGATCCCGTTGGAGAGAGAGATGTAATCGGCTAATCATGACCGAGAACCGGATGGTACTGTATTCAGTATTGGCCTTAGAATGACAGCCCGGCAGTCTCGCTCGCTGCCTGACTGCATTCATCATGAGTTGCCAGTTACTTCAATCAATGAAGGAATATAATACAATTATTCTCGAGCCTAAGGAAGCTCTTAATAATGCAAATTTAAACCAAACAACCTTTGTTAAATACCGAAGCTGAGTAGGTATTGTCGTAACAAACCTTTTAAGCTTAGTCCTTACCAGGAAAAAACCTGTAAGGATATAGATAATTCTGCAGCGAACCACAAAGGCAACTCTGGTATGGGTATATGACTTGTCATTCAGTAGTCGTAAACAGCAAGTCTTGCTACTACATTCTTTCCTCTCCGATCCAGAGAGAGAAAAGGAAATCTTGCCCTCTTCGTTCTTTTCATCAATAAACACGAATTAGTATTAGTCGAAAGAGATCGCAATGAAAACTCTAGGATCGAAGAGAATCCCTCAAATTTTAATTCTCTTGGATATAAGGCCGTATTCTATGCCTCTATTATTTGGAAGAGCCTCTAATCAATGAATGAGAGCTCGTACAAATCTTGTTTAATTTGCAAACGATCCTGAGAAAAAACTCTATCATCATTTAAGTCCTCCTGACAAGAATGACGGCCGCCTGTGCGACATATTGCATTCTTCTCGGGAGACAGCTGTGCTTGCGGCAGATTTCCACCCGAAACGGACATATCGTGAACAGGACGATTTTGAGGAAGATCTTGGCGCTTGGTGCTTAACCGTTGCCGAAAGTCTGGTTTGTTCAATGCGCTTGGACGTATCTGTCCGTCTCGGACCGTGTCGTCTGTCCGAGCTGTCCACCTATGGTACTTGGCGCTTGGCTGGTGTCATTCCCAGTACGACACCTCTGCCTGTCCGTCTTGTCCGCTTCTGGCGCCTGTCGCCCGGACGGAGTTGCCTGCGCACGACGTTTTGTCCAATCCAGGCTGTCCGCCTTGTCAAGGTTGTCCGCAATCGGCACGAGTCGCTTGGACACAGTTGTCCGCATAGGAAATATCCGCCTGTCCGGGCTGTCCGCGTCTGGCGAATGGTGTCTGGTTGGAGCCGTCCGCGTAGGACACTTTTTCCTGTCCGAGTAGTCCAATTCTGGCGCCGAGCGCCTGGGTGGTTCTGTCCGACTCGGACACTCTTCGTCATTGTCCGTATGTTGCGTCTCAATCCTATGAGTTTTCGTCCTTCTTTCTTTATTCGTCTCTGTACATCCGTACGAGGAGTAGAGGAGATAAGTGGAGTCCAGAACGCCCGTAGGACGAGATCTCTTAACAGGAAGAAAATCGTCCTTTCTCCTCGGAAGGTCTTTTCTCAATACTCCTACTAAAGATGAAATTTGTTCCTGCATTTTAAGTAGGAAGTCCGTCGCAGTTTCTTCCTTTTCTTTGCCATGAATAGGAGAATGTGCTCTGGAAGGCGTAGGAGATCGAGATATTGTCCTCTTGACTCTTTTCCTCTCGTAGGGAGAATCGTCCGGGAAACGTTCCGGGCTCGAGTCCAACGTCGGAGCTTTCCAACTCCTCTTGATCGGACACGACAGTTCGTCGGAATTCCATCCACTTCTTCGAGGAGACGAATCGGAAGACGAAAAGCACTCTTTTAGGATGCCTTTCCAATGGCGATCCTTGGCAGTCTGGGACGCTACAGATTCTGCCGAGGGGACGCCTGACCGGTGGGGATTCTCCGTAACCTCCGTACGACTGTCGACATTCCTTCTCCTCTGGGCCTGGGAGCTTGGAAGAGGTCTAGGTCTGGGAGCGAGACAGAGCCGATCGGAACGCACCCTCCACTATTTTAGGACGCCTTTCCAATGGCGAACTTGGCAGTCTGGGACGTTCTACAGAGTCTGCCGAGGGGACGCCTGATCGGTGGGGATTCTCCGTAACCTCCGTACGACTGTCGACATTCCTTCTCCTCTGGGCCTGGGAGCTTGGAAGAGGTCTAGGTCTGGGAGCGAGACAGAGCCGATCAGACGCACCCTCCACTTCAATGGGGAACACTATATTCACTTCTTACCTTTTTAGAGCTCGCTTTTGAGCTACATCCATTATCTTCAAATTTGCATATATAAATTGTAGTTTCTGTGGAGTAAGAAGGTGATGAGGATGCAACAACTACTAGTACTGCTAATACTCTAACTGCTCGTTAGCACAAACGCTATTAAAGCTTATAAAGTAAGCGTCTCTAGTTATATGCTTTTCTGACTTCCTAAAGTAGGAAATTAAAGTTTAATATTTCCTCAATAAAGTTGTAACCTTTATTACATGTAATAATGAATAAATATTAATAATTCCCTTTATTGCAAACTATGTGAGTGTCTACCGATAATTTCGGTAGTTTCAATTAGTATTTTCTTCTAAATTTCGAAGCGAAATTCATTAAAAAGTTAATAAAAGCGTATGCCGAACCAAAGACCCAGTACTTCCCTGCAAAAGACAGCCCAGAAGATCGATGGCGATGAAACACGAAAATCAAATCAGGAGGAACCGTAAACGTATGTTTACAGTCCAAACGATAGAGAAAAATCTGTCCTTAGAAGGTAATAGTTCCTATTCCTGCCACCAGCGGCAGGCCGGTAGATCACCTGACCTACCTACCTGTAGCGTGTGCCGCGAAATTCGAATTTCTATCGGGGACGACGGAGTCTATAGCTAAGTATATATCTGACAGGGAAGTTGAATGTATGAAAAAACATGTTTAAATATATATATATATATATATATATATATATATATATATATATATATATATATATATATATATATATGATATATATATATATATATATATATATATATATACATATATATATATATATATATATATATATATATATATATATATATATATATATATATATATATATATATATATATATATTAGCATTTACAAGAAAAGTAATTGCTATAAAATTACAGCACATTTCTCTCTTTTATGTATATAAGTAAATATTCTACAAGAACTTTAAATTTTTATAATAATAATTTATTTTTATTTGTTATCTTTGATATACAATTTATTCCTAACATCTGTATTCAGTTTTCTTTACGGAACTACACATCTTGTTTGAACTCATGGGGTTGTGGCACTCTTTTTTAAGTTAGATATTTCAAAGAACGGAAACAGAATCTTTACTTATTTTTTACTGTAATAGTAAGGTACACACTTGACTTTCAAGTACTTTTCACGGTGTTTGATGGATGAATATCGGCCACTTACACCATCTTTTGGAATCTTTGAGAAATACAGTTATGAGAATGAAAAACTTATATTTAAGCAAAAAAAAAGATGATACAACAATAGTAATCAATGAAATAGAAATGCGAGTTGTTATTATTATTATTATTATCATTATTATTATTATTATTATTATTATTATTATAAGGAGAGGCAACAGGAATGGATTTATATATATAAAAGCTCGTGGGAAATTCATAGAATATTTCGTGAACAATAAATAGAAAATTAGAACAAGTAAAATAAATTGTTAGAAATTCTGATGCCTGTGAAACTACTTATATTGAACGAAAATAACAGCAATATGTATCTTCCAAAGTCATATTGAAACTTTCATCAAATACGCCAAAAGAACTTGAAATAATTTCTCTTTGTAACGCTTGTGATAATGAAATTGGTGTCGATCGAATCTCATTGTATTTATATTGAGTGCTCGAATCCTGTAAATGATCAAAGTGAAACGTAATTGGAAATTAATTTACAATGCTTTTGCTTCAATGAAATTAAACTGAAAAGGGGAGTTTTACTTTTGATGAGAATTAAAATCTATAAAATGTAAAGTGAATATCCAAATGGTTTGCAAGATCAGCCATGAAGTTACAAAGGCTGAAATCTGAATATTGAAAACATATTTTAAGCTTTGTGGTGTCCACATAGATATCTACAAAAGCAGTAAATAAGGAACCGACAGAGTTATCCTTTTAAGTGACTTCAGTGCCAGAGTAGGACGAAACAGTGACGTCTGGAGAGGTACCATTGGAAAGGAGGGTGTTGGGAAAATTAATGCAAATGGAACACTCCCGCTCTCGAAGTGTGTAGAACATGATCTGGTAATAACTAATACTCTTTTTAGGCAGAACAACAAACTTAAAACCACCTGGCAACATCCAAGATCTAAACATTGGCATCTCTTAGATTACATTATAGTAAGATCTCGTGATCGAAAGGATGTATTACTTACAAGATCAGTGGCAGGATCCGAAGACTGCTGGACAGACCACCGCCTGGTTTACTCTTGTATTAGGATGAAGATCTCGACTAAAAAAAGAAACATGCATGCACTAAAGCGACTGAAGTTTAACACTGATTCACTTAAGAACAACTCAAATAAGCTTGAACTTCAGCGGTGTCTCGCTTATAAACTAGAACAGGAATATCCACCCAATATTGTTGATCACTGGAGTAAATTTTCAGGATTCCGTAATCAGCACATGTAAAGAGTCAGTTGGTCTGAAGAAGATTGATTTGATCAGAATGATGCAGCTATCCAAGATCTTATTCAAGAGGCCAGAAAATATCTACTTGAACATCTGAATGGCCCAAATTCTGTAACAAAGAAGAAAATACACCGCACAGTAAAAGCTCAGATACAAAATGCCACACGGGAAATGAAAAACAAGTGGTTGACAGACAAAGCAAATGATCTCCAATCTTTCTTTGACAGAAATGACGTGAGAAGCCTTTTCAGTGGAATGAAAGCTATATTTGGATATGACTCTTGCAGTGGTACCAACTTTAGAGGCAGTGGAGTTGGCTATCTTCTCTGTGAAGAACAACAAAGCTGCGAGAGCCAACAACATTCCTGCTGAAATGAATAAATATGGAGGACCAACCTTACAGCGTCAACTTCACCAACTAATTGAAAAAATCTAGATGCATGAGGAAATTCCAAATGACCTCATAGATGGAATTATCAACACAATGTATAAGAAAAAAGGGGACCGATCAGTTTGTGGAAATTACCGAGGAATTACCCTCCTGTCAGTAGCTGGGAAGGTCTTACCATGAATTCTTACAAAACGACAAGGGTAAAACACCACGGAAGGCCAACCCTCACCACGGTGGACGGGTCTTATTCACTCGATATTTAATTGGTGAAACAAGAATACAATAGCAACTCTAAGCATACCATTTAAAAGATTGAAGTTTCGTCAACATAATGTGATATATGAAAGCCCCATACGAACTAAAATAAGCATGTGAGCTCTTCGTAAAATATGTTTTCAAGGCAGTTTTGAAATCCAATATGGCGGCTACGTTTTGCATGGAAGGTTCTGATCAGTGACGGCCACCATCTTTCCCCAGCCTTCCCAGCACTCATTTGAACAATGTTAGCGTATATATGTAACGTTTATTGATCTTACTCAAGATTGCAGTTGTAATCAGCACAATAAAACAACATTTTGTTGCCTATATTAGTGAAAGTATGAAACTTGTTATTCCCGGGATTATGGTTTGAACTGAATTCATTCTTACCTTGTAATCGGTGGTTTTTATCCTTACTGCCATCACAACTGAAACTCCACAGTGCTTATTTGATTGTTATTATACACATTTTGGTCTCAGTTCACTCCACATTGCACTTTAAATCCGTTGCTGTTCCTAGTTTCTAAGAGTGCGCGCCACAAACACAGTTACGAACAGCAGACGACGAACTGCAAAGTTTTATTCCCTAAATTGTTTACTTTACTCGTTATTTAGTTTAAATTTACTTTGTTATTTAAAAATTTTAATTTAATTCATGCATATTATCCCTTTTATGCAACCAAATTACCCCGAAAAATTACAGATATTTCTAAAGTAGATACAATAAAATGTTTCTAACGTTTTCGTACATCTGGCTGCCGAAAACCATAAAGGAACGACTACGGAAAAGTGCATAGAGGAACGACTACGGAAAAATGAATTAATATGTTTTTTTTTTTTTTTTTTTTTTGCTAGCACTTTTCATTGATTTCAGTGTATATTAGTATTTTGAATTTCTTTAATAATTGTATGCCAGAAATAAATGTAACCTTTAATGTTTGCATGCTTTAATGTTTGCATGCTAAGAATGGCAAAATCATCGTTGCCACATTAGTGGAGGCTTCACACATACGCCGTTCCATTATTATAAACTGTTTCCATGAATTCTAGTTGTCATAGTAATGCAATAATGATAAAATTGCTTTAATATTTATGTATATATACTTCCAATACATAGCCTAATTTCACCAATTTCAACGTTTTGTGTGTAGTCTTATACCCAGTTTTGGAGGGTCAACACATACCGAATGGCAACAGAGAGAGAAAGAGAGAGAGAAAGGAAGGCGGAGGAACGAAGAAGAAAATGGGGTGGCGGTGGAGAGGGGGGGGGGGGGGGGGAGGGGTAGGTGGAGCTTTATACGTGTGTTCGTATCCATTTCTGCATAATGGAGATTTTGTCTCTTGGTACAAGGAACAAAGTGTCGTTATTCTTTACGATTAGTGATTCACGATACCCTTATAAATTACGGCACTGGGTGTAATGCACTATGGCAAAATCTCGTTCTGTTACGAGTGTTCGTTACAGAAATAGGTATTGCCCAAAAACGTGCTTGCACTGTCTCTGAAACCCATAGTAGACATGCTGCTTAGTTGTCAATCAAGTTTTTATAACCAAGTATTTTTTACAAGCTAGCTATTGAATAAATTTGTATTTTTCTCAGTCAACACATATGCCCCTCAATGCTAACTTTCCTCTTTTAACGACTTTCTGGTCATTGCAAATTCGGCCCCATAATTTCTTATGCGAAAACAGACATAGGCCCAGGGACCCGAAAACGATTGGCGTCACACTACGGCGGTAATCCGGCAGTAAAACATCTTCATATATCCAAAATTAAATAATAAAGATATATATGCGCATTACGATTATAACAATTACATGAATAGCTGATAACAATCTGCATGAATAACTGGTAAACTGTTCTGCAAGACAGTTGAGTATAGCAATTATTTAC
>NC_061095.1:32953144-33020644 GCF_015104395.2 Macrobrachium nipponense | reverse complement strand
TGTTTACTCATTCTATCGAACGAAACCCGAACGTATCCTTATTAATTTTGCTTTATTCATGTCTAGCGTATTCGACCATAACTTGAAGTATCCCTACTATTAATTGCTTTTCAGTACTTCCATGTACTTTAGAGAGGGGGGAGAGTTGTGATAGTGTTAGTGCTATAATATTTGTCTTGCTGTGTTATTTTGAGCAGGTTATTAAAGATGTTTGATTTGAAAGATTTCATACGTAGTCCTAGTGGTGAAAAGTTAGAAGGTATAACTAAAATAGACTAGATTGTTCTAGCTAGGTACTATAATGTAGAAGTATCAGAATCTGCAAGGAAGCAAGAAATCTCAAATAAAGTAAGTGAGGCGCTAATGATTTTAGGCATTTTGTCTGATAAGGAAGGGTTGTTGCTAATGAGTTGGGAAGGGCAAGAAACTGATAGCCAGCAAAGCGCAAGTGAGAATAATACAGAGGGAAGTGCAAGTGAAGAGGAAGGTGCCAAAGCCGTACGTGAAAAAACCAAGTCACGCAAGGTTAAACCAAAGAAGTCCAAACTTGTTTATGAAGGGATGAGTGTTGAGCAGATGCAGATTCATTTGCAAATAGTTAGATTGGAGAATGAGAGAGCTGAAAAGGAGAGTGAGAAAGCTGTTGAACTAAAGAAGTTAGAAAATGAGAGCTGAAAAGGTTAGGAAGGTAGAAGCTGAAGTTGAGCAAAAGAAGGTAGAAGCTGAAGTTGAGCAAAATAGGATGGAGCTAGAGATGAAGTAACTTTGAAGTAGATGTATATACTGATAATAACCCTTTAACCTTTATTAATAAATGTAAGCACAACAATAAGAGAATTTTAAGATGGTCTTTATTTTTGCAACCATTCAAACTGAATATTCACCATATAGCAGGCAAAGAAAATGTCATTGCAGATTCTCTCTCTAGATCTGTTGATTACTTAAAGGAAAGTGCTTGTTACCAACGACGTGGCAGTCTCCGATAGTTGCTGAAGGGAAGTAGCTAATGTTTAAGACTGTAAGAGTGAAAATTCAGCATGGACTGAGGAGAGAGCCGCTGAGTTAAAAGGGGGGGAATGTAAAGGAATATTGATTTAGTGAATGTAAAATTGCATAAAAGGTTGAAAATTGATATTTGCATACAAAAAAAAGTGTGTACACTAGACAACAGATGGCAGTAGCGCTTGGTGTAGGCGGTAGTCGCCAAGGATAATGTACCGAAAATATGATATTTGGTCCATGGATGTCTAGCGTGAGTCGGGTATATAAAGGCCCAAAACGATGATTTTCGTGGGAGCTGAAACAAACAAGTGATTATAATAGTGTATCAAGTTTTGAGGAATATATGGTAATGTATTGTTTATCCATTTGGACGTTTTCTTGTGTGATGTTACGTTGGTTGCCACTAACTTTTTGAAGTTACAGTGAATTATATGTTGTGTTGATGTAAAGCTTTGTGACGGGTATTATACTGTAAAATGCAGTGATTAGTGATGAGTAGTCTTGATGAAGTGCTGTATGGCGAATCTTTGTTTTTGTGTAATACGTCCGTAATTTAATTAATGTTCTGTTTGTGACTTTAATTTCCTTACTAATTGTTATTAAAGTACATTTTAAGTTATAGTGGGTTGTCACTGTTTCCTGATATATTCTCCTCGTAAATCCTTACCATAGAGAGATTATTTTTTTTATATTACAATATATATATATATATATATAAAAGGTTTTTGCCGCGAAGGAAAAAAAAGAAAAGTGAGATAGCCAAGCACTTTCGGTCTAGTTCGACCCTTTACTCATGCACAACTGATCTTACAAAGGAAAAACATAGTCAAGGTAGGTTCAATATCCAAACTGACACTACAAAATTAGCAATAAGCAATATATATATATATATATTATATATATATATATATATATAAATATAATATATATATACATAATATATATATAATATATATATATATATATATATATATATATATATATGATATATATACGTATATATTATATATATATATATATATATATATATATATATATATATATATATGATCATATATATATATATATATTATATATATATAGATATTATATATATATATATATATGTATATATATATATATATATATATATCTATATATATATATATATATATATATATATATATATATATGGTATATAGATATATATATAATATATATTATATATATATATATATATGTAATCATATATGATATATATATATAATAGAAATGATATATATATAGTATAGGATATATATATATATATATAAAATGAAAAGTGAGATAGCCAAGCACTTTCGGTCCAGTTCGACCCTTTACTCAGGCACAACTGATCTTACAAAGGAAAAACATAGTCAAGGTAGGCTCAATATCCAAACTGACACTACAAGATTAGCAATAAGGTCGATTTCACTCTACAGAAACAGGGAAACGCCTGAGGGCAGCCACACCTTGGAGGATAGTGGTTCCTAGGAAGCTTCTTGAACTAGTTTTGAAGTTAGCACATGATGAGCAAGGACATTTGGGAGTAAATAAAACTTTCAGGTGTATTAGTAGGGCGTACTTTTGGCCTAAAATGAGGAGTAGCGTAGCCTAAAATGAGGAGTAACGTAAAGAGGTATGTTTTAAGCTGTCATGAATGCCAAATTGCCGGAAACCCGAATCAAGTAATTCCCAGAGCTCCGTTGTGTAATATTCCTTCAGTAAGCGAACCTTTTGAGAATGTAGTTATCGATATGGTCGGACCGTTGCCTAGGAGTAAGGGAGGGAGTATATATCTGTTAACAATCATTGATAGACGAACTCGCTATCCAGAGGCGATACCCGTAAGAAGCTGTAACGTGAGGACCGTAGTTAAACGATTGTTAGATTATTTTTCTAAGTTTGGTCTGCCTTGTACTATACAGAGTGATAATGGTAGTAATGTTGTATCCAAATATTTCAAGGATAGAATGAAAGAGTTAGGCATTAAACTCGTAACTTCCACACCTTATCACCCTGAATCACAAGGCATTGTGGAGTGGTTTCGCCAAACGTTAAAGAGTTTCTTACGAAAACGGTGTAGTAACTTTGAACACAACTGGGAAGAAAAGTTACCATTTGTTCTGTTAGCTTTAAGGTTGGCACCAAACGACACTACAGGATTTAGTCCTTTTGAGCTGGTTTTCGGTCACACCGCTAAAGGTCTTTTGGAAATGCTAAAATGTAACTTAATGCTTAAAGAAGGTAGTGAGGACTACACAACTAATCTAGAGTAATATAAAAACAATTTAAGAGATGCTTGGCAACTAGCGAAGGAGAAAGAGAGTGGAAGTCAAGGGGAGACTAAATGGAAACATGATCTTAGAGCGGAAGAGACAAGTTTCTGTGTAGGAGTTAAAGTCTTAGCACTAGTCCAGAAAAAAGGTCCCTCCTTATCTTATAAGTTTGAAGGTCCTTTTTCAGTTTCAGAGAAGAGGGGAAATCTAAATTATGTAAGCAATATGGGTAAGCGTAGAGCAAAGTGGAAGCATGTAAACTTGCTTCAGAATTACTATAAAGAATGTGCATACCCTACTACCCAGTGACGATAACGTTACGCCTGAGCCAAATATACCTTGGCGATGAACGCCCACCCATGCGAGTCACTCCCATACTGTTGCGCCAAACGTGTACCAACCAAGACGATGACCTAACCTTGAACCAGTCTCACTTGACTGCGAAACTCCGCACTCGCCAGTGACTATGACACGAGATCACGACAACTACAATAGGCGAGCAACACCCCTAAAGAGCAAAGAAGTCGCAAAACGCAATCCAACTAACCCCCGTTACCAATACTAAACCTAGACTAGAGTCCGGACTCCGGAGCAAGTGAAGGAAAGAAGTACTCCCAGTAGACACGGAATCAAGGTCGAAACCACTTTGAAAACCCCTTAAAGATGGAACAGAAAGCAGCAGGAAAAAGTTGAGAAAATAAGGAGAGAGAAAAGTCACTACGAGTAACCATAGGAGCACCTAGCGCCGACATTGTGCAGGTGGAATACCAACTGTGCGGTACATAGTGCTTTAATAACGGGTTACGAACTGCGGAACCAATGGGAGCCGCAGAGGAATTACCAGCTACCCTAAGAAAGGGGGGCGAGGGCACAAAAGGAGCTAACTACGATGCAGACGAACTGCGAACGGCCGTAGCCCCCAAGCAATTACCGCGGTAAGCATGTTACGTCTCACACTCCTAAGGTATATAAATGGGAACGAAGAAGGAAGATTATTAACTACCCTATGAAAGGAGTGGGTGGTGACAACCGGTATCGATACAGTCAACGATGGCGCAGATGAATCAGAATTAACTCCATTCCAAGTAGTTTCAATGGATTTTGTAGGTCCATTTCCAAACGCAACTAGAGGTAACCGTCAGATATTAGTTTTCATAGATTACTTGACTAGATATGTTGAGATCATTCCAGTGAGAAATAGAGAAGAAACTACTGTAGCAGAAGCTCTGAAATCTAGAATAATTACTAGACATTCCTGTCCTCAAACATTATTATCTGATAATGTAGGAGAATTTACAAGTGACACTTTAAAGAAATGGTGTGAGTTTTATGAAATTAACAAGTGTCAGGTTACAGCTTATAAACCAAGCTCTAATGGAGCAGTTGAGAGAACAAATCGTAAGATAAAGGATGTACTGAAAACTTTAGTGACTCCACAGACTGAAGATTGGGACTTAATTCTTGAAGACGTACAGTTCACCATTAATAATACTGTAAATGAATCTATTGGTAAAACCCCACACTTTCTGTTATATGGCTATCAGAAAAGAATGCCAAATACCTTGTTAGATGATGCACCTCCACCCAGACATACTTATAATTATGAAGACTACGTTGTGTGGAAGACATGACGGACTTTCGAGACAGTAAAAGGTACAAGAGCGCGATTGAAGGAGTTACATCAAAAGTCTAGTAAGTATTACAATCAGAAATCAACAGTTCCATATTTAAAAATAGGGCAACAAGTATATGTGCTTAATCATAAAGTTGAAGGACCTAATGTTAAAGTGAGTCCTAAATTCCAAGGTCCATATAGAGTAATAGAAAGGTTAAAGTTAAATAAATTTAAGCTAATGCATGAATCAACTTTAAATGAAACTGTTGCACATTGGAACCATATTAAAGTAGTACATTCCGACATTTGGTCAGAAGAACATTTAAAAGAATTCAAGAATTTAAAGGAGTCAAGTAGTAAGGAAAACAGTAACGTAAATGATTCCCATACTTCATCAGCATTAGTGACTCCGAGATACAATTTAAGGAAAAGATAGGACCAAGTGCAACAGGTCAATAACATTGTTGTACAGTGGTACCTTGAGAAACGAGCAGCCTAACATACGAGTTTTTTGAGATACGAGCCGGAGCTCGGGCCATATTTTCGTTCAAGAAACGAGCCCAAATCCGAGATACGAGCCATGTTTCCAGAGTGTCCTGCTAGTTGGCGCGCAGGGTCGAGCATCATCCGAGAGCATCTCTCGCTCACTCGCACGTGTTACCCGCTTGAATCAAAGTGTATCTTGTGCGCTGTACTCTTTTTTGCTTGATTTTTGCGTGATTACTGAACTTTTTTGTGTTATCATAGGGCCGAAGAAAGTGAGTGCTAAGGACAATGGTGACAGGAAGAAGAGGATGATGTCGATAGAACTAAAGCAAGAAATAATAGAAAAGCATGAGCGTGGCGTACGAGTCATTGAACTTGCAAGGATCTATGACCGTAGTACATCGACAATTTGTACAATATTGAAGCAGAAGGATGCCATCAAGAGTGCTACACCAGCAAAAGGAACCACAATTCTTTCCCAATTAAGGACAAATATCCACGAGGAAATGGAGAAGCTTCTGCTCGTGTGGGTGAAAGAGAAGGAGTTGGCAGGAGATACAGTGACAGAGATGGTAATATACGAGAAGGCACGGAGTATTTATGCCGACTTAAGTGAAGAAAGAAGCATCACCTTCTAATGAGGCATCAGAAGAAGCGTTTAAGGCAAGCCATGGGTGGTTTGATAATTTTAAGAAGAGAACTGGTGAGGTATGGCAAAGCTGCGAGTGCAGACGTGAAAGCAGCCGATACGTACGTCCAAAAGTTCGCTGCGCTTGTTGCGAGGGAAGACATCCCGCAATAGGTGGTCAACTGCGATGAAACAGGCCTATTTTGGAAGAAAATGCCACGGAGGACTTACATCACAGCAGAGGAGAAGATGATGCCAGGCCATAAACCCATGAAGGACCATCTGACCCTTGCATTATGTGCAAATGCTAGTGGTGATTGTAAAGTGAAGCCACTGCTAGTTTATCATTCGGAAAATCCTCGAGCCTTCAAGATGCACAAGATACTGAAGAAAAATTGCACGTTATGTGGCACGCCAATGCTAGGGCATGGGTTACGCGGCAGTTTTTTACTGACTGGGTAAATCTCGTCTTTGGCCCTGCAGTGAAGACGTATCTGCAAGAAAATAAACTCACGATGAAAGCATTGCTCATCCTTGATAATGCTCCAGCCCACCCACCTGGTCTTGAAGATGATATTCTGGAGGAGTTCCAGTTTATCAAAGTTCTCTACCTCCCACCCAATACGACTTCAATCCTACAGCCGATGGACCAGCAGGTCATTTCCAACTTCAAAAAGCTGTACATGAAGCACTTGTTCCGCCGCTGCTTTGAAGTGACGGAAAACACAAATCTAACCCTTCGAGAGTTTTGGAAAGATCACTACAACATCGTGATCTGTCTACGTATCATTGACTTGGCATGGCAAGGGGTAACAAGACGAACGTTGAACTCTGCATGGAAAAAGTTATGGCCTGATGCTGTTGCAGAAAGAGATTTCGAAGGGTTTGAGCCCGAGACCGAGCAAGAAGAGTTGGAGGAGATTGTATCTCTCGGAAAGTCGATGGGTCTGGAGGTAGATGAGGGTGACGTCAACAAACTCGTCGAAGAACATGAGGAAGAACTCTCAACTGAGGAGTTGTAGGAGCTGCAGATGATGCAACACACGAAGGTTCTGGAAGAGATTAACACGAGTGAGGAGGAGGAAGAGCTGGAGGAATTGATTTCTACAGGTGAAATTAAAGACATACTGGCAATGTGGGAAAAGCTGTCAAATTTCATTGAAAAGAAACACCCAGAAAAAGTGGCAACTGGTCGTGCTTCAGCGCTTTTTAATGACACTTGTTTGTCACATTTTCAAAGCATTTTGAAAGGCAGGCAAAAGCAAAGTTCTTTGGATACATTTTTATTGAAAAGAGCTGCGAGTGAAAGTACAGAAAGTGCAGCCAAGAAGGCAAAAACAAGTGATAATTAAATTTACGTAAATGTTAAGCTTAGTTTAAGTTTAAAGTTAAGTGCATTGTTTTAAGCTTTTTCTTTCATTTAAAATAAGGAAAGTGTAGTTTTAGTTTTAAAGTTACGAAAATAGTTTTAACTTTTAAAAAAGCGCCATTTACGTACGTTTCTAGAGTGCCTACATCCCTTCCCCCCCTCCCTCCTCCTCGCCGTTCACCTTCGTTAGCCGCACTCGTCTGTCTCCAAAGTAAGACTATTATGCTAAATAACTCTTTTATTTCTTTATTTCATATTTTGTTATGTATTTGTTAATTATACATGTTTATTTGTTATTTAAAAACATATCTTTATTCATAATTTACAATGGTTTGGGGATTTTTCATAGGTCCGGAACGGATGAAATCAAATTCAGTTATTTTAAATGGGAGAAATTCGTTTGAGATACGAGCCGATTGACTTACGAGCTCAGTTCTGGAACGAATTAAACTCGTATCTCGAGGTACCACTGTATAAGGTTTACTGCTTAGGATGTATTTTGCAGGAAATGGATTTCACTATGGCTCATAGTGAGTGATAATTGCATCTCCCTCTTGCAAATCAATAAGGGAGCAATCTTAAAGGATCATGGTCAAGTAAAGATGATACACAACATCGCTGTAGTGAAGATTAACATCACCACAGTGGATCAACAAAAACAACAACTGCGAGAAATCCTATGCGAACTTGAAAGTGTTATAGATAGCAACCAAAATCATACGTTTTTGTTGAAACTTGGAGAGGATATCAGCCAGGTTTTACCTAAGAGAATTAAGAAGCGTTCACTTCTTCCATTTATAGGTACAGCATTAAACACTTTGTTTGGTGTGGCCACTGATAGTGATGTAGATAAGGATAGAGCTAGAATAGAAAAATTAGAAATGTGGGCCACAGAACGAGGTACCATCATGACTAAAGTTATCGATGCAACTAACAGGAACCAAAAGTTGATTATTAAACTAAAGGACTTTGTTAACGATGTAGCTCAGAACATTACAACAGAAATCAATGAACAAAACAAATCAAAACCTGTGAACCAATTAATCTGAAACAGTCATTTTTGTTAAACTATAAGGAACTTTTGAATGCCATTATGATGTCTACAAAGAACATTTTATCACCTTACCTTATCAGTCCTAGTGAGTTAAAGCACATTATAGAAAAGTGTATGTTAGATCACCACTTCAAGCTGCTTGTACGCGATGTCCTTACTTACTATAGTTTAATAATAGTGAAAAGGGTTTCTGATCACATTGTATTGGTTATACCATTTAACAATAATGAAGTTAATAACTTTCTATCCATTTACCCTTTTCCAATGCTGGTAAATAACAAATCAATTGTTTTGAACCAAGACAATGTACATTTTGCATTGCAACAGAATTCACTCCTTTTAGTACAGCTCAGTGATAAGGATTTAGTTGATTGTATCATGCTTGAAGCCAATGAGTTTGTTTGTAATATACAGTTTTTATGAGCCACTTAACAAATTGTATTGCATAGATGATTTGATTAATGACAGAAATGGTGAGAATAACTGTGAATATATCATGATTTCAAAGCTCAAATATTGTAATATGAGTTGCTAGTCTTTTCACAGAATCAAGTAACAGCTAAGGTCACTTGTAGGAATAACCAATCTCAAAAAATGTTTAATAACATCAAATCCTTTGTGACATCTTGTGAAGTAATTATTTTGAATTATTTGTATTACAAGCCTACCGTTTTTGCTACTTACACCTTAAACTTATCTAGCCACATAAAATCATTTTGAACATGTCAAAAATTTCAAATTGTCCAAACTTGAGTTAGAATCATTTAACAAACTTGAAGCAGCTAATCATTTTTTTCCATGTGTACAAGTCTGACATTTCTCCCATTATGTCAATGGTAAATATTGTTTTGTTAGTACTCACCATACTAACTTTCATATGTATTGTCAGAGTGTTAGTTATTAACAAACTCAACACCATTAAGACTTTACTGAATAATTTGCCTTCAAGTAACTAATGTTCTAACATTGTTATACATATTGCCATTTGTAATTGCTTTCAACATTGTGTTTTTTTTATGTATAAGTATTTTGATAATTTTAGGCATTGAGGATACTGCCTGTAGGTGGCCGAGTGTTGTTAGGAATACAACAGAAGTCTGTCTAAGAATATGTAGGGACAATTAGATAGGAAAATCCACTGGTAGAAATATGTAGAGTGAGGGTAGAGTTATGGTAGATGAAAGTCAGAAGGAGGTAGAAGTGTGGTAGGAACAGACTGCAGCAATAGCAGTTTGGAAAAACGAGACTAAAAATAGGCAGCAGCTTTCCAAAATGATATTGTTATGCTACAATAAAGTTTGTTCATACTTACCTGGCAGATATATATATAGCTGTATTCTCCGAAGTCCGACAGAATTTCAAAACTTGACACACGTAGTGGGAGGCCAGGTGGTTAGTACCCATTCCCGCCACTGGGAGGCGGGTATCAGGAACCATTCCCATTTTCTATTCAGATTTTCTAGTGCCACTGTCTCCTGAGGGGAGGTGGGTGGGCACTTTGATTATATATATCTGCCAGGTAAGTATGAACAAACTTTATTGTATCATAACAATATCATTTTGTTCATGAAACTTACCTGTCAGATATATATATAGCTGAATCCCACCTTTGGAGGTGGGGAGAGACAGAATAGGATTTAGGAAACAAATTACATGCAGATGATTGACATCTTGGTTCCTTACCTGTTAGCATAGCTGACTTCGTGATTACTGTCACCCAAGTCTGCTTCTGCTTTACTAGAGTCTCCAGCAAGGTAGTGACCTATGTAGCTGGTAAGTTCTAGATGATCTGTCAACGGGGGCGTGACCACAATGTGACTAGACGATTTGACCATACTATGAGGGCAACGAAGCAAAAACCACCACCTGACCTAGCCTAACAAAAGTTAACCCCACATAACTTAGGCTAAAGAAAGGGAAGTCCGCCTTAGACGGTCGACCCCACAACCATAAATCAAGACAATAAAATTAAAAGCTCACCTAACCATTTTCTACAGGATAGGATGAGTGCTACTTCCTGCCCCCAAAATAGTGTCTGCGGAAAAGTATGGCCCTAGTGAATAGCAGTTCTCGTATGTCGTCTTCACGTCCCGCAGGTAGTGTGAAGCGAACACCGAGTTGCTACGCCAAAATGTGGCACCCAAAATGTCACTAGTGCCATGTTCTTTTGGAAGCTTACCTAGGTAGCGATAGCCCTCACTTCGTGAGCATTCACTTTGAACAGCCTCAGATCACTGTCTTCATAAGATGAATGCGCAAGTCTGGTCTTCTTACCGAACACCACAAGTTGCTAGAAGGACCTCGACACTCCTTCGTCTTCCGCAAATAAAATTTGAGAGCCCTGACAGGGCACAGGACTCTCTCTGCCTCGCGTCCCATAATTTCAGCCATACCCTTGATCTCAAAGGTCTTGGGCCAAGGGTTGGACAGATTCTCGTTCTTAGCCAGAAACGTCGGGCTTAACGAACAAACGGCATTATGCCCCTTAAAGCCAACGTGTTTGCTGATGGCTTGAATTTCGCTAACTCTCTTCGCCGTCGCCAGAGCAGTTAGGAAAACAGCCTTCCTGGTAACGTCCCTCAGTGACGCAGCATGAAGAGGTTCAAAACGACTGGACATAAGGAACTTCAGGACTACGTCCAAGTTCCATGACGGCAACTTGGGCTGAGGCACCTTCGTGGTCGCGAAAGATCTTAAGAGATCGTGAAGATCTTTGTTGTTTGCTAAGTCCAGGCCTCTGTGTCTAAAGACTGCAGACAACACACTTTTGTAGCCTTTAATTGTCGAGACTGCCAGCTTCAAGTCGTTCCTCAGGTAAAGTAGGAAGTCAGCTATTTGGTTCACAGAGGTCGTGGTAGAGGATATGCCCTTCTTTCTGCACCAACTCCTGAAAGTGACCCACTCCGATTGGTACACTGCAAGAGAGGAAGCTCTCCTTGCATGGGCAATAGCTCTTGCCACAGGTCTTGAAAAGCCTCTCGCTCTGGCCAACTTTTGGATAGTCTGAACGCAGTCAGACTCAGAGCGGGGAGGTTTTTGTGGTACCTCTCGAAGTGGGGTTGTCTGAGTAGATCTATCCTTGAGGGTAGCGTCCTCGGGAAGTCTACTAAGAAGGTCATGACCTCTGTGAACCACTCTTTCGCAAGCCAGAACGGGGACGATCAACGTCATTCTCGTCCCTTCTGATGCTGCAAATTTCCTCATTACTTCTCCCAGGATCTTAACGGGGGAAAGGCGTATAGGTCAATCCCTCTCCAATCCCAGAGAAAGGCATCTATCGCTACTGCTCCTGGATCGAGCACCGGGGAGCAGTATAGCGGAAGTCTCTTCGTCCTCGAAGTCGCAAAGATGTCTACCAGAGGACGTCCCCATAAACTCCACAGTTCTTGGCATACCTCCTGGTGAAGAGTCCATTCAGTCGGCAGCAGTTGATCTTGCCGACTGAGGAGATCTGCACAGACGTTCTCGACACCTGCGACGAACCTCGTAAGGATCGTTACGTCTCGCGCTTGTGCCCACAACAAGATCTCTCTCGCTAGACCGAACAGGGACCGAGAGTGTGTTCCTCCCTGCTTTTTGAGGTAAGCCAGAGCTGTGGTGTTGTCCGAGTTGATTTGGACTACTCGATTTGAGACTTGGTCTTCGAAGAACTGGAGCGCAAGATGGATGGCCGCCAGCTCTTTGAGGTTTATGTGCCAGGACACCTATTCCCCTCTCCAGGTGCCTGACACTTCTTCCCCCCCTAGCGTTGCTCCCCATCCCGTGGTGGATGCGTCGGAAAACAACACTAGGTCAGGGCTCTGAAGCTTGAGGGAAAATCCCTCTGACAGCTTTACAGGATCGAGCCACCACCTTAGGGGATCCTTTACCTCTCTCGAGATCTTCAAGATTGCATCAAGATTCTCCTTGTCCTCCCAGCTCTACGCTAGGAAAAACTGGAGGGGTCTAAGGTGCAATCTCCCCAGGGAAACAAACTTCTCCAGCGAGGAAATGGTCCCCAGCAGACTCATCCATTCCCTCACCGAGCATGTTTCTTTCCTCAGGAAGGCTGACACTTTGTTTAAGCCTTGCTGCTGACGTTCCTGGGACGGAAAAGCCCGAAAAGCCACTGAATCCATCTGAAACCCCAGATACACGATGGACTGCGTCGGGATCAGATGGGACTTTTCTAAATTTACCAGCAGTCCCAGGGACTTTGCCAAAGATAAAGTTGAGTGAAGGTCCTTCAGACACCGAGCCTTCGAAGACGCTCGAATGAGCCAGTCGTCTAGATACAGAGAGATTCTGACGTTTGCAAGATGAAGCCACCTCGCCCCGTTCTTCATTAAAATCGTGAAGATCATGGGGGCCGTGCTCAACCCGAAGCAAAGTGCCCTGAATTGGAAAACTTTCCCTCTCAGGACAAACCGCAGGTACTTCATCGACTGGGGATGGATCGGGATGTGAAAATAAGCATCATGTAGATCTAAGGACACCATCCAGTCGCCTGGTCTTAAGGCCCCAAGAACTGACTGAGGCGTCTCCATCTTGAACCTTTGCTTCTCCACAAAAAGGTTCAAACTGCTTACGTCTAACACTGGTCGCCATCCTCCCGACTGTTTCGGCACCAGGAATAACCTGTTGTAGAAGCCCGGGGATTCTAGGTCCAAGACCTGTTTCACCGCTCTCTTTTCGAGCATTTGGTACAGAATCTGCTGCTCCCCATGATGGTAAGAGGGTGACAGATCCCTGGGTGTCGTGCACAGCGGAGGCGGCTTCAGGAAAGGGATCTTGTATCCTCGCTCGATGACGTCAAGCGACCAGCTGTCTGCATCTCTCTCTCTCCAGGCTTTTGCAAACGAACGAAGCCTGGCTCCTACTGGTGACTGAAGGACTGAAGTCTCACTTCTTTCCCCTAAGTTTGGAAGGGGCTTTGCCTCTGGGAAGGCCTCTTCCTCGAGGAGCCGGTCTCGAGGAAGCTCCGCCTCGAAAGGGCTTCTGCTTCTTGGAAGCTAGAGACGTCGAAGGAACTGCAGGACGTATAGAAGACTGGGCTAGAAGGTCTTGTGTAGCCTTCTCTTGCAGGCTGACAGCCAGATCCTTGATCATAGCCTGGGGAAAGAGATGGCTCGAAAGAGGGGCGAACAGCAACTCTGCCCTCTGCGAGGGATAAACAGACTTCGCAGTGAAGTTGCAGTACAACGCTCTCTTTTTCAAAAGCCCTGTACAGAAGTGCGAAGCCAGCTCCTCCGAACCATCCCTGACGGCCTTGTCCATACACGCAAGAACGCTGGACAGCTCCCCCAGGCTAATCGAGTCCGGACTTCAAGACTGCATATCCAGGACTCCCAGGCACCAGTCCAAAAAATTAAATACCTCCATCGTCCGGAAGAGTCCTTTAAGGGGGCCGGCCGGAACCTCTATATATGGAGGTATAGGGCGAAAAATGCAAAGTCATGAAAAAATTCATGGAGCTTCATATGGCAATTGAGAATACGTATACGAAATATTTCGTCAAAATTCCTCTTACTTTCGTAGTTACAGGGTAATTAGTTAACGTAACTCAATAAGCCTAAAACATTGATCCGTACAAGAAAATGCAATATTTCTTCTATTATTGTAAATTTTGATAATTATTGTCAAAGAAATTGGGAGAAATGGCATCTGTAGACATTCCCCGAGTCGAGAAGGAGACTTCAGGCTCAAGCTACCAAGTCCAGGTCCTGGTTTAGTGCGATAACAGACGTCAAGTAGTCTACACGTTCCATTTCACGTCTGACTTTCGCCTGCTTTCACGTATGTTTATGTATGTTTCGGCAAGAATTTCATTATGCCAATGAGGAAAAGACAAGGGAAACATCTCGCTAACATACAGACGAAGAAAAATCGCTCAAGTATTATTACAGAATATCATAATATATGCGTAGTTAGTGAAGAGAGAGGGGAGGGTTGCTTAGTAACGCCCCCGTCTTGCTTGACAGCACACGTCACACTGTGCCTAAGGCTACGATCTTTGAGCAAAGAGATCTTTATTTATGATAAATAACAAAGTTTTGGTTTTTTAATACCCAAAATGGAATATGAAATTCATAATAATCATGATTTATTAAATTGTCTTTGTAAAAAAAGTGTACGCCTTCAAGTTTCACCTCTTGACATTCTCTTGCAATTACGTTTGTTTATCTTTGTTTCGGGCAAGAATTTCATCATGCCAAAGAGGAAAATACAAGGAAAACATCTCGCTAACACACAGAAGAAGAAAATTCGCTGTAATAAGCCGAGTTAGTGAAGGGGAGAGAGAGAATTGCGTAGGAAGGAGTGCCCCATCTTGCCTCAAGCAGTGCCCCAGGCTGCGATCAAGCAGTGCCCCAGGCTCGTATATGAGCAAAGGGATCATCATTTATTATTAAATTATGATAAATAAAATAGTTTTGGTTTATTAATACACAAAAAAGAAATATACATTCATAATAATCATTATTTATTAATATTGTCTTTATAGAAATACGAAGGAAAACTTTGAACGCCCGTATCTCAAAACTATACTTATTGACCTTCAAAATCTATCATCTCACTTAGTTTTAAAGCTATAACATTGGAATTGGGTATATAACTCAGAAAGACATTATAGAACAATCAAATAGAGCCCTTTTTTCCAATTTTTGTTTCGTATTTTTTTTATAAATTTTTTTTTCGTGATTTATAGGGTTTATTTTTTGACCATATTGAAAAATTCATATCTAGCAAAAAAATGACTTTTAGAAAAAAAAACTCTCCATTCGATTGGAGGTCTACATCAGGTCTATATATGGTAGTAATCCCAGGTCTTAATATTAAATATCAAGGGAGGAGATAGAATTTGAAAAATGGTTATTTTCGGGATAAATCGCCCTGGCGTCACAAAACCGAAGGTCAGAGGCAAAAATCATATGCGGTTTGGAGATGTCCCAAGTCACCTTATTAAGTGGTATGAATATCAAAGTCCTGTCCTTAAAAAAGGGCATTAGCCGGCCGGCCCCCTTAAGATGGTGATCTAACTCAGAAGGTGTCCAAGACACCTTCGCCGACGAAAGGAGAGACCTCCTCGGGGCGTCAACCAGGCTGGCAAAGTCGCCCTGGGCAGAGGAGGGAACTCTCAGTCCAACGTCCTCCCCTGTCTCGTACCATATCCCTGCTTTGCCGTTGAGTCTTGACGGAGGCAGGGCAAAAGAGGTCTTGCCTTGTGCTTTCCTCGATTCCATCCAGTCATGTACCTTCTTAAACGCTCTCTTGGTAGAAAGAGAAGTCTTCATCTTAACGAATCCCGGAGCTTTACTGGATTTCGAAGAAGATAACTGTGAAGGAGGAGAGCGAGGGGCTGAGGGTTGGAATTTGTCTCCAAAAGAAGCACGGAGAAGGCGGGCCAAGACCTGATAGTCAGAAGACGCTGAAGTTGAAGGCTGCTCTTCATCTGCTGCCTCCGACAAACTGCTAACTTCTCCCTCTTCCGCAGGAGCGACAGACGAGACCACCGATGGGAGAGGTAAAAGACCTTTAGGGCCAACTTTCAATAAGGATCGCTGCTGAACAGATGAGCTCTGAGCACAAGGCTGCGCGTCTTGCAAAGGTTCAGGAGCAGTTGCAAAGTCCTCTTGAAGCGCGTCTTGACGGTTGTCTTGACGAACGTCCTGTTGACGGCGGGCGTCCTGAGAAGCGTCTTGAAGAGCGTCCGAGCGTCGGCGAGCGTCCATGCCAGCTTCCTGACGAGCGTCCTCAAAAGCGTCCAGAAAAGCGTCACGCTGGGCGTCCTGACGAGCAGCTCGTAATGAAGCAGATTGCAAAGCGTCCAGCTTAGCAGCTTGAGGAGCGTCCTGCTTAGCAGCCAAACGAGCATCATGCTTGGCAGCATACGGAGTGTCCCTCAGGGACGAGCGAGGAGCGTCTTGACGAGATGCTTGACGAAACGAAGCAGCTTGTACAGCGTCAAGCTTATCAGCTTGAAAAACGTCCTGCCTAGCAGTAGAACGAACGTCACGCTTCACATACGGAGCGTCACGAAGAGAGGAGAGGGGAGCGTCTTGGCGAGCAGGAAAACAATCCTTGCTGCGAGCGTGAAGACGTTCCTCCCTCTCGACAGAAGAACGTTTGGGGAGACGTTCCTCGCGCCCTCTAGACAAACGCTGGGGTGCCGCACGAAATCCAGAGGGCAACGAAACAGGAGAAAGAGACGAGCGAGGAGAAGGCGAGGGGGACTGTCTGGACCTCTTGATAGGCAGTCTATCATCCTTCCTCCGACGACGCGGCTCTGCCTTTCTCTCGGCAAGCAACGAAGCAAGTTGTTGCTGCCTCGAAAGGATGATCTTCTTGGTCGGAGAAGACTCCTTCTCAGGGGAAGGGCTGATCCTGTGAGAAGACGAGGGGCGAGGGGACGCCTTCTTCCTTCTCACAGGAACCGCAACAGTTCTATCCCTGGAGCGACTGGGGCACTCAAAAGCGTCATCATCAGATGACGTCCTGGTCCTCTTTTGCGGAGGAAAGGCAGTGAAACTCTCCGGAGACGACCACAAAGCAGCAGGAGAGAAAGGACGTGAAGCGTCCTCCTCTCTGAAGCCTCTCTTCAAAGGGCGAGAGTCCGTCCGAGAGCTCCACCCCTTGCGCAGGGAGGACGCCTCGGAGGACGAGAAGCACTCCTGAAGGATACGCGCACGAGCACGCTCCTTGGCAGCCTGGGAAGCGTCAACAGGTCCTGCCGAAGGGACGCCAGATCGGTGGGGAGCCCCCGTAACCCTCCTTCGGCTTTCGACTTACCCACTCACTGATTCCTGGGAGTCCGGCAGAGGTCCAGGCCTAGATGCATTATAGGGCCGATCTGACGCCCCCTCCACAACACTAGGGGCACTATCACTGCACTTTTTTCCAAGGAGAGCACTTTGGATTCTAGATTACGGAGAGAATCCAGAATCACTGACAGGGCATTACCCTCCACAGACACCATTTCAGGGCCCGAAGGCAACACTACAGGTTTAGGGGTAGCAAATTCTACTGGAGGGTTAGCAGGAGAAACATTACTGCCCTGACGTCTACTGCCTGACACACTCCTGGAGGAAGACCTCCTGATCCTATCACGCTCTAACTTGCGCACATAGGACTCATACGCCTTCCAACCAGAATAAGACAGACTTTCACACTCCTTACATCGGTCATCAATCTAACACACATGTCCCCTACAACTCGTGCATACTGTGAGGGTCTACCGAAGCCTTCGGTAGCCTCACCTTACACTCTTCCATACAACATACTCTGACACTAGCAAAACTAGAACCAGACATCTTAGTTATAGGAAAAATCAAGCCAAAATCAAAAACAGTCCACAAAAACGTGTGCCTAGCCACAAATCCAAATCAAGAACCAAAAGACAATCAGGATACTTATATAGCAAATAAGTTTCAAAATCCTAAGACGGAGGTAAGAAGACCAGACTTGCCGATGTCTAAGAATGCTCTGGCATTCTACTTGAGGGACACCATCAAGGAAGCGCATTCATCTTGTGAAGACAGTGATCTGAGGCTGTTCAAAGTGAATGCTCACGAAGTGAGGGCTATCGCTACCTAGGTAAGCTTCCAAAAGAACATGGCACTAGTGACATTTTGGGTGCCACATTTTGGCGTAGCAACTCGGTGTTCGCTTCACACTACCTGCGGGATGTGAAGACGACATACGAGAACTGCTATTCGCTAAGGCCATACGTTTCCGCAGACACTATTTTGGGGGCAGGAAGTAGCACTCATCTTATCCTGTAGAAAATGGTTAGGTGAGCTATTAATTTTATTGTCTTGATTTATGGTTGTGGGGTCGACCGTCTAAGGCGGACTTCCCTTTCTTTAGCCTAAGTTATGTTTCCCTTTCTTTAGCCTAAGTTATGTGGGGTTAACTTTTGTTAGGCTAGGTCAGGTGGTGGTTTTTGCTTCGTTGCCCTCATAGTATGGTCAAATCGTCTAGTCACATTGTGGTCACGCCCCCGTTGACAGATCATCTAGAACTCACCAGCTACATAGGTCACTACCTTGCTGGAGACTCTAGTAAAGCAGAAGCAGACTTGGGTGACAGTAATCACGAAGTCAGCTATGCTAACAGGTAAGGAACCAAGATGTCAATCATCTGCATGTAATTTGTTTCCTAAATCCTATTCTGTCTCTCCCCACCTCCAAAGGTGGGATTCAGCTATATATATATCTGACAGGTAAGTTTCTTGAACAAAATGATAGTTATGTTACAATAAAGTTTGTTCATACTTACCTGGCAGATATATATAATCAAAGTGCCCACCCACCTCCCCTCAGGAGACAGTGGCACTAGAAAATCTGAATAGAAAATGGGAATGGTTCCTGATACCCGCCTCCCAGCGGCGGGAATGGGTACTAACCACTTGGCCTCCCACTACGTGTGTCATAAGTTTTGAAATTCTGTCGGACTTCGGAGAATACAACAATATATATATATCTGACAGGTAAGTCTCATGAACAAAACAGAAAGTTGCAAGCCCCAGTGGAAAATCTGAACTTTGATACCTTCAATGGGTGGTTACGATAGAGTAGGACAACCAATTAAGTTCACACAGGGTGACACTGGAAGTTGGAAAAGCCACTCAAGAAGTAGTAAGATGTGTCTTAGAAGAAGTTAACCCTTAAATGCCTAAGCAGTATGTTAAAAATCGTCTCCCGTATGCCGGCGGCGTTCGCGAGTGAGCGCCGAAGTGGAAAAAATTTTGTTTTCAAAAAATCACAGCACGCTTACTTTTCAAGATTAAGAGTTCATTTTTGGCTCCTTTTTTTGTCATTGCCTGAAGTTTAGTATGCAACCATCAGAAATGAAAAAATATCATTATCATATATAAATATTGGGATATATGACAGCACAAAAAAAATTTTTCATATATAATTGTATACAAATCGCACTGTGAGCAAAACGGTTAAAGCTAACGAGGTAATTTTTTTTCGTTGTATTTTACACTAAATTGCAATCATTTTGGTATATAAAACATTGTGAAACGATCAAGGCAACACAGAGAAAATATTATCACAAAATGATGCATGAATTCGTAACGCGAGGACGTAAAAAAAAGCTGTTTTCAAAAATTCGCCATAAATCGAAATATTGTGCTAGAGACTTCCCGTTTGTTGCAAAATGAAGGCAGTTGATTGAATATTACTAGACTGTAAGTGTTGTAGCTTACAATTACAGTTTTCGACCATTTCAGCAGAGTTAAAGTTGACCAAAGGACGAATTTTTTCTATTTATCGTTATTTATATGAAAATATTTCAAAACCGATAAAAGCTACAACCATAGGTTGTTTTTTTGTTGTATTCTACATGAAATTGCCCACATTATCATATATAAAACTTTATGTAACGGCTAATTTAAAATGGTGCAAACATTACGACAATCGAACAAAAAAATTTAGGATTTTTTCGGAAGAGTTACCGCGCGGGTGTAAGGAAAAAGTTTATTTCATAAATTCACTATAAATCGAAATATTGTGCTAGAGACTTCCAATTTGTTGCAAAATAAAGGTAAATGATTGAATATTACTAGAATGTAATAGTTTTAGCTTACAATTGCGTTTTTCTACCATTTTGGTTGGGTCAAAGTTGACCAAAGGTTGAAATTTGGGCACTTATCGTTATTTATATGAAAATATTTCAAAATTGATAAAAGCTACAACCATGGGTTGTTTTTAGTTGTATTCTAAATGAAATTGCGCACATTTTCATATATAAAACTTTATGTAACGGCTAATTTAAAATGGTGCAAACATTACGACAATCGGACGAAAAAATTTATGATTTTTTTCGAAAGAGTTACCGCGCGGACGTAAGTAAAATGTTTTTTTTTCATAAATTCACCATAAATCGAAATATTGTGCTAGAGACTTCCGATATATTGCAAAATAAAGGTAAATGATTGAATATTACTAGAATGTAAGAGTTTTAGCTTACAATTGCGTTTTTTTACCATTTCGGTCAAGTCAAAGTTGACCGAAGGTTGATATTTTGGCACTTATCGTTATTTATATGAAAATATTTCAAAATTGATAAAAGCTACAGCCATGGGTTGTTTTTAGTTGTATTCTACATGAAATTGCGCACATTTCCATATATAAAACTTTATGTAACGGCTAATTTAAAATGGTGCAAACATTACGAAAATCGCATGAAAAAAATTATGATTTTTTCGGAAGAGTTACCGCGAGGACGTAAGGAATAAGTTTTTTTCATACATTCACCATAAATCAAAATATTGTGCTAGACTTCCAATTTGTTGCAAAATGAAGGTAAATGATTGAATATTACTAGAATATAAGAGTTTCAGCTTACAATTGCGTTTTTCGACCATTTCGGTAGAGTCAAAGTTGACCAAGGTTGAAATTTTGGCCCTTATCGTTATTTATATGAAAATATTTCAAAACTGATAAAAGCTACAACCATGGGTTATTTTTTGTTGTATTCTACATGAAATTGCGCACATTTTCATATATAATACACCATGTAACGGCTAAGATAAAATGGTGCAAAAATTATGTCAAAGTGACTAAATAATTTCTGAGATGTGTCGCTGATACTTTTTAGTGCGAGAAGAAATAAATTCGCGCTTGCGCGCCTGCGTAACAATTGTAAACAAAACAACGCCTTGATCTGTGAGCTCCCTGCATCCCCCAAGGCGCATGATTCAAAAGTTTTCGCCTAGTAGGCCTACAACTATTTTTCCGCGAATTTAAAAAAAAAAATTTTATATCGACATACCATACGTCCAATCGGCACCCAACAGACAATTTATATCGACGTTTCATACGTCCAATTGGCGTTAAAGGGTTAAGGAGGAGCTTAATTGTAGAAGTTAGGTTGAGACTTCACTTGTGTCGTGTTGTGTAGAGTGTAAAACTGTTATACTAGTACTCCTAATTATAAGTAAGATAAACTAAGTGGTGTTTAACTTGCCCAGAGTCCTAATTCATACTCAAGCTTTTGAAACTCCTGAGAGACTGGAAAATGAAAGGAAATTAATTTCCAATGTTCCTAAGAAAAGAAAAACTCAACCACAAACAATTAGGTGAAGGTTATCCCATATAACACTTTACCCCTCAAATGAAACCAAGCTACCGAAGAAAGACTGACTAATCGAGAAGAGAAGAGAGAAAGAGGAAATAAAAAGGAAACCCGTGCGCAGACGCAACGTACATGAAGGTGATTGTGTGGGGTTGCTATACATGTTGGTGAGTACAGATGACGAAAGATATGTTGAAGTGCGACAGGAGATGACAGGTAGCGTGACAGGAGGTGATGATTGGGAGTATGATGAGTTGAGAGGAAGAGTTAAGGTCGATGAGAATGTTAGTGACGACGAGGGGAGGCGGTTGATGCAGATGTTGTGGGATTGGCGGGGTGCGTTGAGTCGTGGTGATGAGGATTTTTGGAGGTCTAAGCTTCCCGAATTCAAGATAGTTTTGGAAGACGATACCCCCATATATCAGCGTCCTCGCCACTTTTTCCCGCCTATTACCCGAGAGACTGAAGAGCAGTGTGAGGAGCTTGATAGAGTGGGAGTGATAGAGAGGAGTGAGTGCCTGGAATAGCCCCATAGTCCCTGTACGTAAGCCGGATGGGAGTCTACGGATGTGTGTAGATTATGGGAGGGTGAATGAAGTGACTGTGAAGGAGCGATTTCCGATGGATGTGGTGTCCGACTGTGTGTACAAGATGCACAGGATGAGTGTTTACCAAATTAGACCTGGTAAGGGGCTATTACCAGATGCCTCTTGAGGAGGGGAGCAGGCCTCTTACTGCTTTTTCAAGCGGTAGTTACCACTTCCAGTTTAAACGGTTGAGTTTTGGGTTGGCTAACGCGGCTGCTGCCTTTCAAAGGGCAATGAATGGGGTTTTGGCTGGGTTTGATAGAAGGAAAGTGACTGTGTTTATAGATGACATTTTAATTGCGAGTGAAACTGTTGAGGAGAATATGGAGCTGCTTGAGAAGGTGTTAGAGCGGTTGGAAGAGGTTGGAGTGAAAGTGAAGCTGGAGAAGTGTTCGTGATTGCAAGGGAAGTGGAATTTCTTGGTCATAAGGTGAGTGCTAGTGGCATAAGGAAGAGTGAAAAGTTTGTGGAAAAGGTAAGGAGTTTCCGCGTCCCCGGACCGTGCGTGAGTTAAAGGGGTTTCTGGGGTTGATTGAGTTTGGGAGGAAGTTTGTTAGCGATTGTTCGGGTATAGGGAAGCCGTTGACTGAATGGACAGGGAAGAAAAATTGTATTACTATGCTAAGGTGGGATGAGCGAATGGTGGGAGCATTTGAGAGATTGAAAGAGGAGGCTGCTAGAGATGTCACCTTGGCTTTTCCAGACTATAGTGAGGATGTGAGTGAGCTTGAGCTGCATACTGATGCGAGCGAGGTTAGTATGGGAGGGTGTTTAGCACAGATGCAAGAGGTGAATGGGGAGGAACAGTTGAGAGTAATTGTGTATGTAAGTAAAGCTTTTAATAAAGCGGAGCGGCAGTATTCGGTGGTTGAGAAGGAGCTTGCGGCAATAAGGTTTTGTGTGAAAGCATTGAAAGTGTTTTTGTATGGGGGTAAAATTTATCATCCAGACGGACCATCGGCCATTAGTGTGTATGATCAAGAAGGAGAGTGTGAATGCTACGATCACGAGGACGATTAAAGATTTGAGTGAGTTTGATTTTAGGTTAGAATATGTGCCAGGAAGTAAAAATGTGATTGCTGATGCAATGTCTAGGATGCATGGTAGGGGCAATGGTGTCGTGAAGAGTAACTGGGGTCCAAATGTGGTGCCTGAGGGTTTGGTTGTAAGAGAGAGGTTTGAAGGGGGTGACAGTGTGTGAAAGTTTGTTTTTGGCATTGAAAGACTTGGAAGGGAGAGGTCTTGTTGAAGAGGTACCTGGTAGTGCGAATGAGTTGCGGGAGTGAGGAGGTTGATGCAGAAGGGTCAGAATATTGGGAGGAAGGTGCAGAAGGGAGTGGCATATGCGGAGGAACAAGGTGGGGAAGAGGAAATGTTGCATAAATTGCTGTTAGCAGTAGCTGAGTTGTTTGCAATAAAGGTGTTTTTGTATTATGGATGGGATAGACCGGTCGAATATCGAGGGAGGATAAGTACAGGTAGTGAGCATGGGGTTTTGAGGATTCAGTGCAGGGAAAATGGATGTACGGTAATTGGTTGGTTAGGAAAGGGGACTATGAAGGGGTTTTGAATCAGGAGTACGGAAGTGGGGATGTAGCTGAGGATGAATGTGGTGAGGATGAATGTGGTGAGGATGACTGTGATGTGGATAACCAGGTGGACGTGGCAGTGAATGTGTGCGCATGGGACACAAGGGAAAATGGTGGCGATGGCCAGAATAAATGATAATGAATACTGTGGTTTGGTTGATACAGGGGCACAAGCTTCCTTGGTGAGTGGGCCAGTGGTAAGTGAACTGGAGAGATGCGATTGGGAAGTGAAAAGGCAGCGTACAAGTGTGAGGATACATGGGTTGGGACAAGGAAGTGTTTTGGTGTGGGAAGAGGTGCAGTTAAAGGTTAGGTTAGGAGATTTGGAAGTTGTACATAACTTTATAATCAGAGGAGAAAATGATATGCCAGCTTGCTTTTTGATAGGGATGGATTTTTTGAGGATGTATGATGTAAGCATAGATATAGGAAATGGGATTCTTAGTAAGAGGGGTAGCACAATAGCTAGGATTCAGGATTGTAGTGCATTTGTAGCAAACTTTGTGGGGGTAATTGTTATTGCTAGAAGTGAGAATGATTTGTTGAGTGAGGAGATTGAGGAATTGCAAGATAAGTGCTTGGAGATAAGTATGTTGCGGCAGTGTGTTTTGGGGGAGTATGTGTGGAAGGTTGGCTACGTGAGTTGGGTGTGTATAAGAGGGTTGCAAACGGTTTGTGGTTTGTAAAAACAGTGTACTTTTTGCATCAGGAAGGGGTGTATGACAGGGAAGTGTATGTACCGGTGTTTTCTGTTGAGTCAGCAGCAGTGAGTATGTGTGGAAGGTTGGCTAGTGGGTTGGGGGTGCATAAGAGGCGTTGCAAACGGTGTGTGTGTAAGCAGGCAAAAATGTTGAGTGATAATAGGCCTGAGTTTGTGGGGTGGGAATTTGAAGAAATGTTGAGGGAATGGGGTATTGTCCATGTGTATTCTACTCCGTATATGCCCAGTGCGAATGGCTTAGCGGAAAGGACTGTTAGAACAATGACAGAGATTTTGTGAATGATGAGTAAAGGCAACAATGATTGGGATATGTATGTAGGACATGCAGTGTGGGTATATAATGCTACACTGCAGAAGAGTAAAGGTATGTCTCCTTGTAAGTATGTGTTGAATTTTGAAAGGATTGTTAGGCCGCGGTTGGGTCTGTCAGTGATATCGAGATTTGTGGAAGAAAGCGAGTGAAAGGTTTGAAAGTTTTAGGATAGGAGATAAGGTATTGAAAGAAGTGGTTGAGAAAGGGAGAATGAATGTGAATAAGGTAAGGGAGAAATTTGAAGGGCCTTTTGAGATTTTGGAAGTGGGACCAAGTGGATTGAGTTATGTGCTGGGGAAATTGCGAGTAGATGGGGGTGTGGATGAGGTTAGGGCACACCATAACCAGCTCCGTAAGTGGAGGGAAGTACCCCAGTATGTTCGGGAGAATGCAATGAGTGAGTGGTTGAGGGTGAATAAATGTGAGCTGAGTGTCAGTGAGCAAATGGGTCTGGAAGATCGGCAGTTGGTGTTGGTTGAGTATGGAAGAAAGCGGAAGAAGGTGAGGAAAGGGAATGAAAGGGAGAAACGTGAGCTGCATGATAGAGGGGTTAGTGTTAGGGTAAAAATGGTGGATAAGGCATGTAATACGGATGACTTTGAGGGGAGGAATGATACATATACTTCGTGTGGGTTTGAATTGTCAGGGTTTAGTGAAGTTTCACCAGGAAGGGAATCAGGTAGTAAGGATGTAGTTGGCAGTATGAATGAGTCTCTTCGGGAGTTTGGCAGGAGTGTAAATGAGGTAAGTGATTTGGTAGCAGAGTTACGAGAGATATTCGGACAAGAGTTAAAGGGGGGGTAGATGAGATAGTGAATGGGATTTGGGAGGATGGTAGTGAGGGAGATGGTAATGGTAGTCTGACTGGAAGTGATCTTGGAGAAGTTGATGGCGGTGTAACTGAGTGTGTGTATAAGGGTCCTCAAACCAGATCCAGGGGGCCTGCGTCCGAGCATCCGTGGGTGTTGCGGAAGGCTATTTAGTGTGGGTGTTGTGAGTGTAAGGAGACGTTGTCAAATGTAACGGGGAGGAAATATGGAGGAGTTATGGAGTTCCATTTGACAACATCTGTGTGCGTGTGAGAGAGAGAGAGAGAGAGAGAGAGAGAGAGAGAGAGAGAGAGAGAGAGAGAGAGAGAGAGAGTAATTGGTGATTGGATGGTTAACGACTGTACGTATTGGCTGTTGGTGAGTTCTGGGTTGTCTGCTGTATAGAGATCAGAGTTCTGTGTTTTGAGTGAGTGTTTTGAGTCAGTCTTTAGTCTTGGGTAAGAGCCTGTGATAGGTAGTAGTGTTGGAGGAGTCTATTGAAGGCACTGAAGTTGGTTGAGTTTTGTGTTTTGTTTTGTTGTTGTTTAGTTGTTGTTGAGTTAGTGTTGTTCGCTTAGAGTTTTTGTGCCTGTGCTATTGTGATTTTTGTGTTGTTTGTGCAGTGGTCTTTTGTTAAGTTTTTGTTGGTGTGTGAGGTTGTGGTTGTGTTCCTTGGATGTTGTTGTGTTGCTTGGTTGTTGTGTTGTTGTTGGGTTGTAGTCCTTGGGTGTTGTTTTGTTGTTGTGTTGTTGGGTTGTGGTTCTTGGTGGTTATTGTTGGTGTCTCAGCGACCTTGACTGGCAGACAGCACAGGATAGCCTGGAGTATCTGGAGTGGTTGGTAAGTACATATGTTTTGTGTTTTCTTTGTTTTTGTGTAGGTATAGGTCAATTGTCCTGCGTGTATGCTGTAGTGTAAAGAGGAAAGTGACTGGGGTGGATTTGGCAGCTAGAGTGATTAGGTTAATGTGGGGGGGATTTTGCCAGCTTGTTTTTTAGCTTGTTATCCCGCCACAGGGTGTCCGTGACACTGGGTGTCCGTGACACTGGGTGAGGCTTAACATTCACTCTAAAATTAGCTGGCTTCTGACAAGACTAGGTGCCATGCAAGTAACAAAAAAGAAAAGGGAAAAAAGTATTAAAAATTATGGATTTATGGGAAATGCAAAGTTACATTTAACTAAGATTATTATTATGCCAATCAGAAGAATTTTACATAGGAGCTAAAGGCACTTGCTCCATGGTACTGAGGTTATGTAATTAACAAATCAAATAATGCCACTATAAAAACTCCAGAAAAATGTAAATCCCTTTTAACAAGAAACCGGAATTTAAAGGTATAAAATTCTGGTTCAATTAACACCAATCATTGAAATCACAATTTTTGGAATTAAATTGTATTTTTCCTAACTATACAAACCTGAGGACCTTTACACAAGAATTACTTTCGGCATAGCTGGAATTACGGCCGCTAAATTATTGAACAAGGTGGTTAGGCAGTAACTACCGTGTGGCAGGTGGGTAGGCTAGCCTGCCCAGATGTAAACACTCCACTTTGCCTTTCTGCCCAGGTTCAGATTGAGGGGTGGCATGAGGTGGGCATGAATGTAAAGGACCTCAGATTTGTATACTAGTTTGGAAAAAAACAATTTACTTCTTAAAATTGTGATTTGTTCCTACACGATATACAAATCCTCGGTCCTTTACATAAGGAAGACTCACTGATTGGTGGGAGGAATATGAATGAGCCTCTAGAACTGACTGGAGTTCTATACACCTAGGCTACTCCTCCTGATCGTAAGAGCGAGGAGGAGTGCCCTGCCTTTGACGACTTGATTGGAGTATAGGAGCTGCATGATCAAGAGTCAGACTTCTGGGCCTTTCCGAAATGAGTGAGAAATTGTAACTCATCCGTAAATGGGCTGTGAAGAATATTTAGAGTCGGAGGCATTAATGCAAAGTTCTGGGAAGGGTTTGCATTATTGCCAATCTCCTTCCTCCCCTTGCTAGAGGAAGGAGCGGGATTGTTTCTATGATTCTGATAAGAAACATAAAAAGGATGCTTTATGTATAAGCTTATCGCATCAATCGTCCGACCAGCCAGTGTAAGTCCTATCCTTAACCCGAAGGAAGAGGAGTGGAAGGACAAGGTGGGGAAGGTGGAGAGGCCTGTCACTCTCGCATCCTTCTTACCTCTAGAACTGCACCCATAGGCGAGATGCAACTTGTCCTCTTGAAGGAGCTGGGTAAGCAAACACAACCTGCAAGCATCCACCACTGGTCCAAGGAAATGAGGTTCCAAGGACCTGGGGGAAGGCCCGAAGGGAAAGATAAATATGGTCAAAATGTGACCTTATCTATCTTCCTGTCCGACATATTCTTCACAGTGATGACAAGTACCCATCCAGTGGACTATCCAACTGCAGAAAAGTCTCTCACGGTTTTGTAATATTCCGCAGCGGATAAAGACACCGACACTCCATGGTGGGTGTCGATCCTTATGGGTACAGGAACACGCCAATAGGACAAAGTAATGACTGATCTGGACCAACCAATACAAAGTCCAAAGTGTAGCTCATGACAGTCTCGGACTGTTCAACAGCTGCCGACTGACTGCGCTCGGTGTGATGCGAACAGACATGCATCCGAGACGTAGAAGGGTTATGCCGAGAAACCATACAAATCGTCTATTTTATTCACCATCGATGTTGGGAGACGAGATGATGATTCTCTCAAGGCATGTGCCCATCAGACGATAGTCAATTGCCTTCTAGAGACCAAGGTCCCTGATGGCAAGACGGAAGTTCTCATAGTAGTTGAATCTCAACTAAGGAGAAACAATACTACTGTATATGCCAGTGAAAGACTAAGGTGAATGCAGACCTATGTCTTCACAGCTGAATCAAGAGAAGTTAACTCTAAAGATTCTGAACGTGGAAAAAGTTCCGTCGATGACACCAACCAATGAAGACGGCTTTAATCCCTGTTGTTTTACAGAGGACTGAAAACCCTAAGCTGCTATTTCATTGCTGTTCGGTGAGAAGTCGGAGTTTGCAATGAAAACACATGGATTGTACTGCCTGAAGAACTGCTGGATCAGGCAGGATCAGGCAGGACATTTCTATTACAGTGGTACCTTGACATACGAAAGGCTCAACTTACAAAAAACTCAAGATACAAAAGCAAATACGAAGATTTTTTTGGCTCTACATACGAAAATAGTTCAAGTTACGAAAGGTTGTTGCTGTAAAGTCCCGAGATTCGCTTGGACCACCAAGAACAATTTTAAAACTCGCACGCCGCCAACTGAGTAAACTTGCCACCATCCTCCCGCTCTCCCATTGGTTCTTGATGCTAGTTACCCCATAAGATCCTGCTATCCTAATGGTCAGCATCTACCCCTTGTGCTCTACGTATTCTATTGGTAAAAGGATGCTGTAAATTGAAAAACTTATTCATGCAATATATTTAATAAAAAAAAAAATTAGGTAAAGATGGAATACAGAATAGATATGAATGGTTATTATACTGTTTGGTAGTTTCAGTAGTTGAAGAGAGATAATGAAAATTTGATTACTGTGCGTACTGTGTGCTAGGTAAAAGTGGTTGCTTGGCGATTGTTCGGTACTTGTAAGTGCTGAACGTAAACAGAAGTTTGGAAGCTTTTTTTTGTTTGATTGTTTATTATAGTTAATGGTTACTTAATAATTATTTGAAATGAGTACATGCAATAATTTAATTAAAAAAATGTGAATAAATATCATAAAAGAACAATTTGTCGAAAATTGTATTTTTCCTAACTATACAAACCTGAGGCCCTTTACAAAAGGAATGTAACTTGCAGCAGCTGGAACCAGTCGTAAGGTTCGAACAAGGGAGTTCGGTAGTTAACTGATTGTCCGACAGTCAGCACACCGCACGACTGGGTGAAGATCCACTTTGCTTTAGGCCCAGGAAAAAACAGAGTGAGGGGCGGCATGAGGTGGGACTATGTGTAAAGGACCTCAGGAAGACTCACTTCTTGGTGGGTGGAATCTGAGTCTTAAGAACAGACTGGTGTTCGTCCAACCTTAGTTCCCTCCCTGGTCGTAAGAGCAGAGGGAGGGATCCTAGCCTCTGCCCAATGATCGGGGTATGTACCGCAGGATCAATGGTCAGATCTCTGGACCCAAGTAATAAGAGGGAGGCAAGCGTACCTCTTAAAACTAGCAAGCAAGAACTTGTTCCTATTGCAAGAGGCAATATGACGTCATGGGTTTGTCTCTGGGTGGTCCTAACAGTCTTGGTCCTCCGAGGTCTTGAAAGACCTGATTAAATCATGGAGATCTTGTCTTCCGCAATATTCCGGCCACTATGCCTGAAGACTGAGGAAAGCATATGTGCGATTGTGGTAATGTTTGCACCATTTTAAATTAGCCGTTACATAAAGTTTTATATATGAAAATGTGTGCAATTTCATGTAGAATACAACAATAAATAATTGAAGGTTGTAGCTTTTCTCATTTTTGAAATATTTGCATATATATCACAATAAATAGAAAAAAAACCACGTTCGGTCAACTTTGACTCTACCGAAATGGTCGAAAAACGCAATTGTAAGCTAAAACTCTTACAGTCTAGTAATATTCAGTCATTTATCTTCATCTTGAAACAAATTTGAAGTCTCTAGCAAAATATTTAGATTTATGGTGAATTTAAACAAAAATCTTTCTTTCCCTCCACGCTCGGATTCTCCGCCACAAATCTCCGAAATGTGTACGTCCCATTCTCGGAATATTTGCTCCATTTCATATTAGGCATTTCATAGAGTTTTATATATGAAAATGTGCGCAATTTCATGTAGAATAAAACGAAAAATATTTGAAGGTTGTAGCTTTTCTTATTTTTGAAATAATTGCATATAAAAAATATATATATATAAAAAAATTTGACATTCGGTCAACTTTAACTCATCAGATATGGTCGAAAACTGCAATTGTAAGCTAATACTCTTACAGTATAGTAATATTCAATCATTTGTCTTCATTTTGAAAGAAATTGGAAGTCTCTAGGACAATATTTAGATTTATGGTGAATGTTTGAAAAAAATATTTGTTTACGTCCGCGTATTACGAATTCATGCATTATTTTGTGATAATATTTTCTGTGTGTTGCTTTTATCGTTTTACAATGTGTTATATACCAAAATGATTGCAATTTAGTGTACATTACAACGAAAAAAAAAGTAACTTGTTACCTTTAACCGTTTTGCGCACAGCGCGATTTGAATACAATTATATATGAAATTTCGTTTTCATACAATCAACTTACCTGTCAGATATATACATAGCTAAGACTCCGTCGTCCCCGGCAGAAATTCAAATTTCGCGGCACACGCTGCAGGTAGGTCAGGTGATCTACCGTCCTGCCCTGGGTGGCAGGATTAGGAACCATTCCCGTTTTCTATTCATATTTTTTCTGTCGCTTGGAATGTAAACAACGTTTGCAGTTCCTCCTGACTTGATTTTTGGATTTCATCGCCATCGATCTTCTGGGCTATCTTTTGCAGGGAAGTACTGGATCTTTGGTTCGGCATACGCATATTAATTTGTTTTTATAACTTTGGCTTCGAAAATTTCGAAGAATTGTTTACGTGTAACTACCGAACTTTTCGGTAGACACTCACATAGTTTGCAAGAAGGAAAATTTTAATATTTATTCATAATAACGTGTAGTAAATGTTAGAATTGATTGAGCTAACTTCCTTCTTGAAGATGTAAGGAAAGAATAGTTACGCTTCCTTTAGAAGTTTATATAGCTCTCGTACTAACGAGCAGTTAGAGCATTAACATTACTAGTAGTGTGGTATCCTCATCTCCTTCTTACTTCACAGAATCTTCAAATTCATATTGCAATTTGAAGACAAAGGAATGTAGCTCAAAATACGAGCTATTGAAAGGTAAGAAGTGATTTTAGTGTTAGTGCAGTGGAGGGTGCATTCTGTTCGGCTCTGTTTCGCTCCCAGGCCTAGACCTCTTCCAAGCTCACATACCCAGAGGAGAAGGAAAGTCGAAAGCCTTACGGAGGTTATGGAGAATCCCCACCGATCAGGCGTCCCCTCGGCAGGATCTGTAGAACGTCCCAGACTGCCAAGTTCGCCATTGGAAAGGCGTCCTAATTAGTAGAGGGTGCGTTCGATCGGCTCTGTCTCGCTCTCAGGCCTAGACCTCTTCCAAACTCACAAGCCCAGAGGAGAAGAAAGTCGAAAGCCTTACGGAGGTTATGGAGAATCCCCACCGATCGGGCGTTCCCTCGGCAGGATCTGTAAAACGTCCCAGACTGCCAGGGATAGCCATTGCAAAGGCAGCCTTTAAAAAGTGCGTCTGTTCTTCCGTTTCTTCATCTTACATCCGAAAAGACGAAGAATGTACATGTTAGAAGTTCGGACGATCTGGCTCGTTCTCTGAATAAGAGAACACTGACTCACTGAGCGAGAGGCTGAGAGCCAGCCAGCAAGCTAGCGCGAGTCATGTTCCAACAGCCAGCAGCGAGCCGCGTTCCAACAGACTAGCGCGAGCCGCGTTCCAACAGACTAGCGCGAGCCGCGTTCCAACAGACTAGCGCGAGCCTCGTTCATACAGATAAACGCGAGCCGCGTTCCAGCAACTGAGTGCGAGCCGCGTTCCAGAACTTTTTCTTGGCGCAAGGCGCCTTCAAAGAGAAAACAGACGGCTTAACTAAGGAGCCTTATAGTAGAGTGGCAATCAGAAGGATGCTTCCATTGAACGTTTTCTGGCAAGAGGCTCGTATAACAAGACAAGAGGCGCTCGGATCTATTAGGGCGCACGGGACCTTCCACGCAAGCGGAACGTTCCAGGAGCGAGTCTCCTTTCTAGCGTGCGGAACATTCCAGGCGCGCGGAACTATCCAGACGCCAGGCGCTAGGCTCAAGGATCCAGACGCCAGGCGTCAGAAGATTCCAAAAATCTTCATTTGAGAGAGAGGTCAGTCGCGAGACTCCTCTTTGAATTTTTAACTTGACCAACTTTCCCCTGGCAAATGTGCAAGATGTCGCACAGGCGGCCGTTGCTTTTGTCAGAAGGATTCTGATACTAAGAGAAGCCCCTTTTCATTATTCAGAAGACTCCTTTGTTAGGCAGTTCCTCTCAATGCGGACTCTCTCCTTCATCCATGCTCTTCCCTCGTTTTGAGGAGGCAAGAGCTTTGGGAGTTTTTCTTAATAAGATCTCATCGACGTTTGGGTATGATGGCGGATAGAAAATATCTACTTCCTTCCGTAAACCCTAGTGATGAACAGGAATTCTGTCTCTTCCGCGATTTATGAAGAAATCACGAAGATTTAAAGAGTTCCTTGATTAACTTCGTTCCTTAAGGATATATATATACTCTTTCTATCGTTCTATTAACGAAAAGAACGAAGATAGTAGAAGGTAGTAGAGTTTCTGCTGTTTGAGAATACGATACGGTCAAATCATAAACACATACCGTAGTTACTTCTTTTCTGTGCAACTCAATTACCAGTATCCTTCTACGTCTTTCCTAGGAAGGACTACGCTTAAAGGGATTGTTAAGACAACACCTACTTAGCTTCTAGATTTATCGAAGTCTTGTTTCGCTTAAATATGCTTTAATAAGAACTTCCTGAAGTTCGATAATAATTTTATAAAATTCCTTTATTAATTGGAGTAGCTGGCAACTCTGGAAGAGTAAGCGGGGACTGCTTTCGCTGAGAGCCTGAGACCAACGCAGTACGCCTACGCCAGTTACTGTCAGTACCATGTAGGTGTCAGTCATGAGCGGTCGGGCGTATCTCTCTCTCCTGCTGGATGGAATAACTATCCGTATCTCTCCCCTACAATCGCGGTCTTAACCTCGGATTGAGGGGATAGTTAAGCTAACATAAATAAAATATTGTATGCCTTTTGCTAAGAAGCTTTCAATAAGAGAGATAGTACAACCTTTCAATGCTGTTTACTGTAGGTAACATTATTAAAGGATTCTATCGCAGCAGAACATTGTATTATGTAATGCTCTCAGGCTTACGAAAGCATAGCTTATTAGAGTACCTGCTCCAGAAGAAGATGGATGAGTCGGATGGGAAACAATCTCTTTGGGCAGAACTTGTTTCCCTTGAATGGACTATACTACGTATATAAAGCGTTTTCCTACTAAGAACGGAATTAACATGTGAAAGGATGTCGGGTACCATAAAGGCACAGGTGTTCTGGCACATAACATAAAAAGAATTAGAAGAAAGCGCCAGTCTGGCGCGTAGTACCAACCTCGCGCAATGCTCCAGAAGCGCCAGCCTGGCGCAAAATTTGCGCCAGAAGCGCCAGCCTGGCGCAGTGAGCCAAGAGCACCATCCAAGATTTTCTCGTTTTAGCGAGTTATTAACCTAAGAGTCCAGTAGCCTATCGGACACCAAGCTCGGTAACGGCAAGATTCGTTCCTGATTTCGTTACCCATTTAATCACTTAAGCCATTTCCACGACTCTCTCATATCGCATAGAGCATCGAGAATCTCTTTTTTTCGCTCCTATTCGCGTTAACAAAGAGATCCTTCTCGATCGACGATAATAACTGTTAACATGTTTAACATTTATTGGAAAGAGTTGTGAGAACCTGCAGAAAGTCTTCTTCATAGCAAGAAGTCTCGTCCTCTCTCCCCTGCGAAGCGAGAGGCGTCATGCAGACGTGAAGCTTCCAAACATATCGCAGAGGCTTCGGTTTCGAGAGCGAGATCGGGAGAATCTTACGGAAGACACGTAACGCCAGAGAGACGTGAGACGTCGTCAAGATATGAATCGTCATTTAAAGCTGCTTTTAGACGCGAGGCTCCAACCAAAATTTTGGCGCCAGTTAGGACGCCTTTTGAGAGCGAAGCGTCTTCCAGGCGCGAGGCGTCATCCAGACGTCAGCAGCCACACAAACGGGAGGCGTCAGCCAGGACGCTTGGCGGACTAGAAGCGTCATCCAAGCGGGAAGCGTCATCCATTTATGGAGAGAAGCCTGGGCTGTTGGCGCCTTCCAGGACTATTAAAGCGGGGAAGAGGAAGGAATATCATTCCCTTAGCCCCTCTCCTATTAGGAGTTTCTCCTCCTCCAGAGGAAAGACGTACTGAATTAGCAGCGGAGACTCATCTAGACCCCGAGTTAGAAGTAAACTCGGAGGAGGAGTATCAAGGAAGAGAAGGACTGTCGAACTATAATGTTTTTGACAGCCTTGCTTCTAGAGGAGTATGGAGACGACTTTGACTCCTGCCTCTCCTCCTTCTCCGCGCTCTCTTTTCTCGAGTGCAAAGACGAAGAAATCTTCGTTTTTTCTTAGAATGAAGCCCGCCATTTCGATGAAGAGGGCTCTTCAGTCTTTAGACTCTTGGATGAAGTCGAAGAAGGAGTTAGTTAGAACGGTCTTCTGCATGCCTCCAGCGAGACTAGCTAGTAAAAGAGGCATTTGATATCAGACGGGAGAGAATATGGGTATTTCTCTTCCGTCTACGTCAGAAGCGGACTTTTCTACCTTAGTTGCGCTTCAAGTAGACAAGGTTTGAACTCTGCCCGTATAACTTGGGGCATTTCAGAACTGGACCATCTCCTCAAGGGACTCTTTCATGTATTGGAAGTTTTCAACTTCTTAGATTGGTCCCTTGGGGTGATGTCCAAGAAAGCCCATGATTCTGAAGGACTCGAACCAGAAGTCCTTCTGTGTATTTTGTCTTGTATAGACAAAGCGGTTCAGGATGGCTCGGTTGAGATCTCCTCTTTGTTTGGAGCAGGTCTTCTTAAAAAGAGGACAATATGTTATTGTTATAATACAATTAAGTTTGTTCATACTTACCTGGCAGATATATATATAGCTGTATTCTCCGAAGTCCGACAGAATTTCAAAATTCGCGGCACACGCAGTGGGCCGGCCAGGTGGTTAGTAACCCATTCCCGCCGCTGGGAGGCGGATATCAGGAACTATTTCCCATTTTCTATTCATATTTTATCAGTGCCACTGTCTCCTGAGGGGAGGTGGGTGGGCACTTTAATTATATATATCTGCCAGGTAAGTATGAACAAACTTAATTGTATTATAACAATAACATTTTGTTCATGAAACTTACCTGACAGATATATATATAGCTGAATCCCACCTTCGGATGGTGGGAAGAGACAGAATAGGATTTTTGGGAAACTAAATTAAGTAGATGATATACATCTTGGTTCCTCACCTGTTAGCATAGCCGACTTCGTGATTACTGTCACCAAAGTCTGCTTCTGCGTTACTAGAGTTGCCAGCGAGGTAGAGACCTGTAATGCTGGTGCGCTCTAGATGATCTGTCAACGGGGGCGTGACCACAATGTGACTAGACCATATGACCATACTTCTGAGGGCAACGAAGCTAAAAACCACCACCTGACCTAACCTATCAAAGTTAGTTCCATAACTTCTAGGCTAAAGAAAAGGAACGCGCCTCAAGCGACCAACCCTTTTCTATAGGATAGGATTCGTGTTGCTTGCTGCCCCCAATAATATATCTACGGATATGTATGGTCCTAGCGACTTACAGATCTCAAATGTCGTCTTCACATCCCGTCGGGAGTGTGAAGCGAACACAGAGTTGCTTCGCTAAAGCGTGGCACTCAGGATGTTACTGAGTGTCATGCCCTGTTGAAATGCTTCCGAGGCCGCGCCCTCACCTCTTGAGCATTCATATTAAGAAAAAATCTCAAATCTTTATGCAAACATAATGAATGAGACTTCTTAAAAGAACTCCTTGACTATAATGCCAGGGTGTTCTTGGACATGAACCGTCTGGTCTTTTACGGAACACCGCCAGATTGTCCGTTGACCTCGACTTTCTATAGTTTTATCAAGATAAAACTTGAGAGACCCGACAGGGCACAGGACTCTCTATTGCCCTTGCCCAATAATTTGTGCCATACCCTTGGTCTCCAAGCCTTCGGGTCAAGGGTTAGACAGGTTTTCGTTCTTATCAAGAACGGAAGGCTTAGAGGACAGACCGCATTATGTCCTTTAAAGCTAAAACCTCTGATGATGGCTAAAACCTCACTAACCCTCTTTGCCGTGGCTAGAGCAGTTAGAATGTTAGCCTTTCTGGTCACGTGTATTAAGTTCGCAGAAAGGATAGGTTCGAAATGCTTTTGGCATCAGAAACTCAGACTACGTCTAAGTTCCATGCTGGAACCTGCGATCCAGAGAATTTCAAGATCTCCCCAGACCTCAAAGATCGTGAAGCTTTGTTGTTTGACAGAACCGAATCTCTGAGCCTAGAGGCCGTCAACAACATATTTGCATATTCTACAATAGTTAGGACTTCTAGCTTATCTCATACTTCATACGGAAAGATAGAACCATAAAGAAATTCACAGAGGTCGAGGTGGAGGAACAGTCATTTCCCTTCACTATCTCCAGAAAACGGCCCCCTCCGATTGAACACTGAAAATAGGCAGCACTGCTTTGCCTTGGCCAAGAGACTGCCATTAATCTTGAAGATCTTATCGCTTCTCGATAGTCTGAACGCCTTCAGACTCAGAGAGGAGAGATATTAGATACTTCACTAAGTGACGATGTTAGATTACACCGATTCTCTCGGGAAGGGTCTTTGGACAATTCTCTGAATTACCTGACCTCTGTGAATCCAACCTCTTAGAGGCCAAAGCTAATCCTCTAGGATCATGAATAAGGGAACAACTTAAGAGGAAGCTCCTTCGTCTTCAATATTACGAAAAACTTAACGAAAGGACGCCCTCAGTCTCTCCTCACTTTCGACATACTTCTAAGTGAGGATTACTCAGACGTCAGTAGTTGTTGCCTTCGATCAAGAAGACCCGCACGGACGTGCACTAGTTTAACGAACCTCTTGAGGATCGTTACGTTCCGTGCCCAAGCCCATAACCAATTCTCTCTTCTTGAGCTATGAGAGAGCTGAGAAATTATCCGAGATGATTTGGGGCCACTCGATCCAAACTCACCCTTCGAGGAACTGGAGAGCCGACCAATTTGGCTTCCAATTCTTTCAGACAATGTGCCAGAACATCTGTTCCTCTGTTCGGATGTCTGGCACCCTCTCGTTATCACCCGAGGTGATCCTCAAGCCGTTGAGAGAAAATTAGAATTATAACTAGATCTTTGATGTTATTCCAATTTCTTCGTGAGGAAAAATTGTAGAGGTCTGAATTGCTGTTTATTCAGGGAAAACAAGCTTCTCCAGCGAGGAAATGGTCCCCAGCAAACTCATCCATTCCCTCACTCAGCCTGCTTCCTTCCCTAAATAAGGCTGCGCTTTGCATAAGCAGGAGAGCATTATTATAGTGCTATGCCGCGGTAGATTCGTACAGAATTCTGTTACCGTGCGGTAAACCCGCACCGAACAGTATAAGAGATATCTTGTTGAAATTTTCTAAGTAAATGGAAGGCATGTTCATTCATGATTACTAGAAATTTCCTCAACCCGAGGCTAAAATCCATGATTGTAGGGCAGAGAGACGGTTTATTCAGCCATTCCCGCAAGGGAGAGAGACGTAACCAACCGCGCATGACACCGAGTTAGCCGGTACTGCGTAGATCACAGTAACAGCAGCCTTGTTCATCGTCTCGCACTATCTGCCTGAGTTGCCAGCTACTCCTTTTACGAAGGGATAGGTATGAAATTATCGAGCAAAAGGAACTCTCAGCAGGCATATTTAAACGAAACAAAATTCGCTAAATACAGAAGCTGAGTTGGTGTTGCAGTTTCAATTAGAATACTTCTCATCTAAGTCGCAATCCGTAGAATAACTAGGATATGCGCCTACCCCTTGGACAATTCAACTGCTTAGTAGAATCATGTCGCGAGGTTAATATACGTAGTATATTTATAGGATTCTGAAACAACGATCTCCATCCTACCAAATTCTTTCCTTCAAGAAAACAAAAATAAGGATTGGATCGACCCCTTCGATCTCTATCAAAAAGAGTGAAGGAGAAGTCTTCCTCGAAGGAAAGCTTCAATGGTGAACAGAATACTATCTGCCTGAGATGCCAGCTACTCCCTTTACGAAGGAGAAGGTATGATATTATCGAGCAAAAGGAAACTCTCAAGCAGGCCTATTTACGAAACAGAATTCGCTAAATACAGAAGCTGAGTTGGTGTTGTCGTAACAATACCTGAAGAGTTGTTCTTACTCCGAAAACTCTTGGAAGGTTGAAGGGAGTGTCAAATAAATACATTAGAACAACAGTTCTTTCGGCTTCTATCCGCAGAGGTAAATACGATATGCGTATATGACTTGACCCATGCGTTAGCAAAATGACGCAAAGATAAACTACGTAAGTATTGTAGTAATTTGAACATCGAATTCTCTACTACATCTTTCCTCGACGAGGAAGAGAGAAAGAAAGGAAAACGACTGTCCACGTTCTAATGAATGAGACTTTTTAAAAGAACTCCTTGACTCTTTGCCCAAGACTCTTTGCCAGGAAAAGGGTGAGTAATATTCGAATAGAGATCATCAAGAGAGAACCGAGGATCAAAAAGGACCGTTCAATGTTCTTATGATATTGGACATAAGACTTCCTGGATCTAGTCTACAAGTCTTTTTCTTACTCCCCGGATGAGCCTCTGAAAATGAATGAGAGCTCTTCCAAAATTTGTTAATGAGTTTATCCGCTTAAACGATAAAAACGTTAAAATCTATGTCAATGAGAACTACCCCATTTATGAGGGGTCCCCCACTTAAATGACAAAACGTTTAGTATCTTGACAATGGGGAAAACGTCCTTACTTGACAAAACTATTAGCACTTTGCTAATAGGGGAAAAACCCTTTAACATGACCGAAAGTCACCCAGGAATCCGAGTATATAATCTTCCCGATTCTCAGAGAAATCGATGAAGAGGAAAGAGGGATCGAAGAAAAAATTCGGGTATGTCTCTCCGAATCCTTTTTTAAAAATTTTGTAAAGGAATGTCCTGTGGAGAGTCCTGAAAAAACCTCCTCTTGACGAGCGTTTATAAAGCGTCAAGCGTCCTAAGAAACGTCCTGTCCTGGCGAATGTCCACAAAAGCGTCCTCATAAGCGTCCTGCCGAGCGTCCTCAAAAGCGTCCTGCTTAGCGTCCTGCTGAGCGTCCTCAAAAAAAACTTCCTGCGTAGCTACGAGCGTGTCTGAGCAGAGAACACCAAGTCTTCTGAACGACGTTCCAGAGAGGAACTCGTTGAGCTCCCTGATGCATGCAAGGCCCGCCAAGAGGCGTCCTGGCGAGCGACCTTGCCAACATCTCAATGTTATGACGAACCGCGTTTTGCATATGACGTTGAATATTTTCAAGGGACGTCCTCATGCGAGTCTCCATGGAGAGCCGCACGCTGCTCCTGAAGTGTGTGAACACTAAAGGAAGACGTATGGCTTTCGTCTTCAAGACGGGCCTTAAAGACCTTCATACCTTCTTACAAAGACAGTGGCCGCCTGTGCGACAACTTGCGTCTTAGTAATGCAAAAGAACATCTCCAGAAACGCACTCAGCAAAGGAACGCCGAGCTTCCGAAAGACACCCTCGCAAGGTGCTTGCCGAGCGTCCTGGAGAATGTCTCTACTTATAGGACGTCGAGCACCTCCAAAAGCTTCCTCACGTCTAAATTGCCCTTCTTATGCCGAACCAGAGACATAAGTTGTTTGACCGTGCAAAGCAGCTTGCCGGACGTCAAACTTATCAGCTTGCTTTTTCGAAGTAAAGCGAACGTTACATAACGTATACGGAGCGCCATAGGAGAGGAGACGAATACTGAGTTGCTCCTCCAAAAGGTGGAATCTAGAATGTCCTTGATTACCAAATTACTTTTGGAATGCTAGCGAGGTTGAAACAGCTCTACTTCATGAGCGTTCACTCGCAGGAGGCTCAAATCACTCTTCTGGCAAGATGAATGAGCCTCCTTAATATGTCCCTTAGGAAAAGAGCCAGTGCATTCTTCGAAAAGGGTAAATGTGGTCTCTTCCTGAGCACCATACATTACCCGAAGGACCTCTTACTCCTTCGTTTATGTAAATAAAATTCGAGAGCCCTGACAGGGCACAGGACTCTTTCATCCTCTCGTGACGAGAGAGAGGCACGTTGAATAGCGTTCCTCTTCTCTAAAGCTTCTTTAGGGGCGCGAGTCCTTCCGAGAGCTCCAACCCCTGTGGGGTGTGGGGAGATCGCCTCGGAGGACGAGAAACAATCCTTCAAGATTCGTACACGTGCTCGATCTTCGGCAGCCTGGGAAGCGACAACAGGACCTGCCGAAAGGAAGCCAGATCAGCATGAAAAACCTGTAACCCTCCTTCGGCTTTTGACATGCCCTCTCCCTGGTTTCCTGGGAGTCCGACAGAGGTCTAGGCCTAGAGGCGTTATGGGGCCGATCTGACGTTCCCTCCTGACGAGAGAGAGGACGTGAAGCGTCCTCTTCTCTAAAGCTTCTTAGAGGGCGCGAGTCCTTCCGAGAGCTCCAACCCTTGCGCGGGGAGGACGCCTCGGAGGACGAGAAGCAATCCTTCAAGATTCGTGCACGTGCACGATCGTTATGCGAGTCCCCACCTGGGAAGCGTCAACAGGTCCTGCGAAGGGACGCCAGATCGGTGGGGAGCCCCCGTAACCCTCTTGCGGCTTTCGACATGCCCTCTCCCTGACTCCTGGGAGTCCGACAGAGGTCCAGGCCTAGAGGCATTATGGGGCCGATCTGACGCCCCCTCCACAACACAAGGGGCACTACACTTCACAACACTGATTGGAGAGCGAGCAACTTTAGTCTAAGATTACTTGATGTAATCCTCTAGCAGACACTTCTTCTAGGCCGTAAGCCATACCACAGGGTTAGGCAAAATAAAATCTACAGGAGGTTAGAAGGTTCATTATTTCTAACTTCTGTTTACTGAGGAGGAAAACTCCTGATTCTAACACGCTCTAAAATGCGTACATGAATCCTCCTTCTTCCGTAATCAGTCACACATTACACTAATTACATTGAAAACTTTATGCAAAGAAAACATGTAAACGTCATATATACTAAGCGAGTGTCTACCGAAAGTTCCGGTAGCCTCACCTTACCCCATACAGACAACAAAGTCTGAAACTAGGCTAACTAGCTTCAGACATCAAATGCAATGAAAAAATTTACGATAGCGTATGCCTAGCCACAAATCCAAGTCAATAATCGAAAGAATAATTAGGATACTTAAGCGGCTAATGAAGTTTCAAAATCCTAGGCGGAGGTCTGTAAACAGTTGTTTACCGACCGGCGACAGAAAAAAATATGAATAGAAAATGGGAATAGTTCCTGATATCCGCCTCCCAGCGGCGGGGATGGGTACTACCACCTGGCCGCCCACTGCGTGGGTGCCGCTTTAATTTTTTGAAATTCTGTCGGACTTCGGAGAATACAGCTATATATATATCTGTCAGGTAAGTTTCATGAACAAAATATAGTGTCTTTTTAACCAAAGCGGTCTCCCACGCTCAGAGGGCAGCGCTTCTGTACTCGCCTTTGTCTGACTTTTTGTTCCCTTCTCAGTTAGTGAAGGACATTTCTCGTTCATTAACTGAGAAGGCGACTCAAGACCTTCTGACACAGTCAGTAAGGAAGAGGAAACCTGCAGACAGCCCCAAGAACACTGTCATTGTCTGATGAGGAGAAAGACCGGGCCTACAACCTGACACAGATTCGCTAGATGCGAACATATAGGACAGATAAGAGTGTCCGATGTGGACATTGCCAGACATCCTCGAGACTCTACCAAGCTCGAAGCTCCGGCAAGTGGGGAGGAGCCAACCAGGCGCGAGGCGCCAGGCAGGAGCGAGGCGCCAGGCAGGCGAGAGGTACCAGCCAGCCGCGAAGCTCCAGGCAGGCGCAAGGCGCCACTCCAACCGGGCGCGAGACGCCGGCCAGGCGCAAGGCGCCAGCCAGGCACCAGCCAGGCGCGAAGCTCCAGGCAGGCACAAGGCGCGAGGCGCCAGGCAGGCACAAAGCGCCAACCTGGCGCGAGACGCCAGCCAGGCGCCAGCCAGGTGCGAGCAGCCAGCCCAGCACAAGCCAGGCTCTAGGCGCGAATCTCTAGCTAAGACGCGAGCGTCAACCAGATGCGAGGCGCCAGTCAAGCGAAAGGTACCAGACAAGCGCTAGCGCCAACCAAGAGCGAGCACCAGCCAAGGCGCGAGGTTCCTGCCAGGCTTCAGGCTTCAGTCGGGAGAGATCCATTTTCAAGAAAGCCCTGGTCTTCTTTGAAACATGGAGATCTCCTAAGCACTTCATAAGTGACTTGATTCCTTCAAACAGCTGAGAATTAAAAGCACAGGAAGTGCGCGCTTTTGCAAATTCTTGTTCTTTACATAACAATATGTCATATAAGACATATTAGCTGTGTTGTACGGTAGAGGCAACTCTGTGTTGACTTCTCATTACACAAAGGATGTCAAGTTAACCTACGAGAGATCCTTCTCTTTTGGTTTATACGTTTCTGCGGATACGTTACTGGGATAAGGAGCCGACACTGATCCTTAACTTTGAGTTAAAGTTTTTTAACTTAGTGAAATTATTGGGGTTTTTGAAAGGAGTGTGTGGATAACTCTTTCCAATTTGAGCGCGAACCCTCGTGTTAGGATCAGGTGATTGGGATCGGTGTTGCGCTCCTTCATAAGGTGTATTGTCATAGAAGTGGTCCAGTACCCATTGACAAAGTCCTTTCAGGCTCTGCCGAGTAAGCGGTTCATATCCCTCCATCGGCAAGACCCCAGATCTCTTAGCCATAGATCACATATCTCGCTAAAGTCTTGAGGTGATGCAGACTACTGGCAACAGCCACGAAGTCTACACCTATCAGATAGGAAACCAAGGTTTTTTTATACCTACAACATATGCCTGTTGTTTACCTGTCTATTCCATGTTAGCTGTCTCTTACCCTCCACCAAAGGGTGTCAATCAGCTATGTATATATCTGACAGGTAAGTTGATTGTATGAAAATGATATTGTTATAATACAATAAAGTTTCATACATACTTACCTGGCAGATATATACGATTAATGGCCCACCCAGCCTCCCCGCGGAGACAGGTGGAAGAGAAAAAATATGAATAGAAAACGGGAATGGTTCCTAATCCTGCACCCAGGGCAGGACGGTAGATCACCTGACCTACCTGCAGCGTGTCCGCGAAATTTGAATTTCTGTCGGGGACGACGGAGTCTTAGCTATGTATATATCTGCCAGGTAAGTATGTATGAAACTTTATTGTATTATAACAATATCATTTTTGTGCTATCATATATCGCATTATTTATATATGATAATGATAATTTTTTTCATTTCTGATGATTGCATACTAAACTTCAGCCAATGACAAAAAAAGGGGCCAAAAATGAACTCTTAATCTTGAAAACTAAGCGCGCTGTGATTTTTTGAAAAAAATATTTTTTCCACTTCCGCGCTCACTCTGAAACACCTCCGGCACACGGAAGACATTTTTTTTTTTACCGCTTCGGCGTAAGAGGGTTAATTTTATTCGATTTCTCTCTATACTGAATATCGTAAGTCAATATGTATTGAACGGAGAATTAGTTTATATTAACAATTATCGTATCGTATAAGTAGAGGAAAGTAACCTTAAAGACGAAGGAGCAGTACTCAACCCTTCAGAAAACCGACCCGAAGAAACCTGCACTTCTCTTTCTAAACGCTATGTAGCCTATTATCCCTACTCGTCTGTATCTGACCTAATTTTTCATCATCCTGAGAACTTACACATCGAGGGAAGGGGAATCTGCTGCCAACACTGCCTGCTCCACGCCAGGGGGGACGGCGGATCCTGCCCTGTGGGCTTGCGGATCCCCATAACCCCCAGCACCGGTTAGGGCTGTCTCTGGAACAGGCAGGGGAGCTGGAAAAGAACGATTAGTAATTTCAGTACCCCTATTGCTCGATCTATCCTCACTTAATCTTGACATAAAATCGGTAAACAGAGACGTCATACTCGATGTCAGCCTAATCTCGAGTCTCTTAAAGAGTGCTGTCTCTAAGTCTTTATCTTGGTCTACATTAGTCTCTTCCTGCCTACGCTTACTTCTTAATATGAGACTTTCCTCCTGTTTGAGATACCCTAACATCCAGTCCAAAGACCACTCCTGACATTCCACACATCCGTCTTTACATTACATTGAACAGGCCTACAATTTACGCATAAGGAATGATTATCGTGTCTTAGGGTACTCATCCTTTTCTTGCATTGTTGGCAAAGACGATACGTTGTTGAACTTCCGCTCGTCGTTTTCTGTGATGTCGTGGCCGAGAATGCAGTAGTCGTTGTCGTAGCCTGTGTTGTTTCTTCCTTTGCAGAATCAATGTCTAATGACAAGGTATTAAGAGCAATCCAACCGTAATCCAGAGGGATGCGTAATTCGTCACCAAAATCAATCAAATCAAAGGTGCAAATGAAGGCCAGGCAAGACCAAAAAGGAGTTCGCTGTGGATACATCTGTACTCCACCGCGAACGATAAGTGATTGACGTAAGAGGGCAGGTGTGACCGGCCCGTGAGGCAGGGCTACCAGCGGTGGGCTGGTAACTAAGTAACGAGGGTGTTTGCCAGGAGATTGGCAACACTGATCGTTTATTTTAACCAAAGATTTGGTAAAATTTTTAATAAATAGGGTTCGGGCTGGTAAGTGACCAGGGCTTATTCAGGTGTTCAGGGGGTGTATTGCAATATAACCAATTACTCACATTATTTCCACACAAGCACACTAGTATAAGAGAAAGTAATAATATCTTCACAATTGAAGGAGTATTCCAAAGCAATACGACAAGCAGGCAGACCGCGAACAACACGTCTATCACACAGCGCTGCCAAAAGCAAAGTGATTCTTCACCTCTCAGTCGTGCGGTACCGACAGACTGTCGGACAAGCAGTTAACTACCGAACCCCCTTGTAAGAAGCTTACGACCGGTTCCAGCTGCCGCTAAGTTACATTCCTATTGTTAAAGGACCAATGGTTTGTATTACGTATCTGAACAAACTTTTTTTTATGAATTGTTATACATTTTATTACACATGTAATATGTACATACTGTATCTTAGTACAGTAATACCTTGGGTTACGAATTTAATCCGTTCCAGAACCTGCTTCGTACCTAATATTTGGATTTTCCCATAAGAATGTTATAAAAAGCAAATAATGCGTTCCACCCGACCATTGAATGACCATTTCAATTCAATATTTTTTCCATTTATTTTTGTTCACTAAGGTTGAAAATTCGTGTAGGAATTACATATATTATAAAATTGAAGAATGAAATTAAATATAAACACTAGATTTAATATGCATGCACAGTAAAACCTGAACTTTACCTTTGGCGAGTGTGGCTGCTGGCTTGACGGAGACGGGAGGAGGGGAAGGGTGAGGAGGAGAGGGTTAGGGCTTGGGGGGGGAAATCTCCCTCCGTGAAACACTTCTGGAAGACTTTCTGGTTCTTTCTCTAGAGAGCACCGTTCACTACGATCACTAATTTTACGCTTGCGCGACACTGTGTCGTCTTTCACAATTTTGAAAAAATCTTTTTCTATGGAGGCTTGCTTTTGCCTGTTCTTTAAAATTTTATAGAAATGACCCACCCCATTATCGATAAACAAATTTGTTGCACTCTTACGAGCCTTTTCGCAAATGATGCTCTCACTTATCGGAATCTCCTGCCAGTCTGCTTCTCGTTTATCCAAACATGAGCAAATTTTCTACATCGTCGAGAATATAAGGCCGTTGTTTCGTCAATACTGTGACACCATTTTGATGCTTTACTGGCTTTAAGTTTCTTCCTTTTTCTTCAAAATAGTGCAGATCATTGATTGCGACCGCTTGAAGAACGCTGCAATGTCTTTCACGCGCTCGCCTTTATCATGCATTTGGATAGGAATTTCCCTCTTCATTTCGACTGTAATCATCTCCTTATTTCTTCTTATGCTTTCCTTCTGCTGCTTGCCTTCGTCATCTTGGGAGCCATTGTCTTAGTATTTGGGTAATAGTAATGTATAAGCACTATCACGGAAACACACACGCGGCAAATCCACTAAGCAAATTTGAGAGCGTATCACGGACAGATGCGTTCAATCTTACCGCCAGTGAGATAGTGAAAGAGTTATGACTTATGGTTTAAAAAGGGTCAAGTTCGTTAAGTTTTGGCCGAAAAAAATGCGTTCGCAGATCCCACACTCATCCAATGTCCGATGTAAACAAAGCAGGCGTTAAGTTTTGGCCGAAAAAAATGCGTTCGCAGATCCCACACTCATCCGATGTCCGATGTAAACAAAGCAGGCGGCCTCCCATGATGGAAATTCGTGCATTCGTATTCCAAGTGAAATTCGTATTCCAAGTGAAATTCGTATTCCAGAATGAGGGCGTCACTTCGTAAGTTAAAAAATTCGTATACTAATCGGTTCGTAACCCAAAGTATTACTGTATATATTTAGTAAAATGGCAATTTGTCGAAAATTGCATTTTTCCTAACTATACAAACCTGAGGTCCTTTAACAATAGGAAGTAGCTAGCGGCAGCTGGAACGCTCGTAAGCTTCGAACAAGGGGAGAACGGTAGTTAACTGCTTGTCCGACAGTGCGCGAGCCCGTGCGCCTGAGAGGTGAAGAATCACTTTTGCTTTAGGCCCATGCAAAAAAATGATATTGTTATGATACAATAAAGTTTCATACATACTTACCTGGCAGATATATACATAGCTAAGACTCCGTCGTCCCCGACAGAAATTCAAATTTCGCGCCACTCGCTACAGGTAGGTCAGGTGATCTACCAGCCTGCCCTGGGCGGCAGGACTAGGAACCATTCCCGTTTTCTATCATATTTTCTCTCTTCCACCTGTCTCCTGCGAAACTTTATTGTATCATAACAATATAATTTTCATACAATCAACTTACCTGTCAGATATATACATAGCTGATTGGCACCCTTTGGTGGAGGGTAAGAGACATCTACTTATGGAATAGACAGTAAAACAACATATGTTGTAGGTATAAATAAACCTTGGTTCCTACCTGATAGGTGGTAGACTTCGTGGGTGCTGCCCAGTAGTCTGCATCACCTCAAGAACTTTAGCAAGATATATGATCTATGGCCAAGAGTTTCTTGTGAGTCTGCCGATGGGGGTCTTATCCGCTTACTCAGCAGAGCCTGAAAGGACTTTGTCATTGGTGCTAATCCACTTATATGACAATACACCTTATGAAGGAGCACACAACCAATCCCGACCACCTGATCCTAACCACCGTGTTAGTATTAAAAATTGTTCCGAGTTATCCCCAAACTCTTCACAACAACCATAACTCAAAAACACATTACGCACACACATAATTTCAAAAAAAAAATTATACTAATCTAATAAGATATCACAAGAGTTCCTTACTGAACAATAGTGACTGGCCGCCAGTGCGACGTCTGCACTTTGTCAGCAGAAAGTCTAGAACATATCTAATAGACTGTAAGTATAAATTAAAGATTGGTGTTAGCTCCTGTACCCATATCGTATCCGCTGACACGAAAGGACCTATAGAAAAACAATTCTCATAGGTCACACAAACATCTCTCAAGTAGTGAGATGCAAATACTGAGTTGCATCTCCAAAATGTCGCTTCCAAGATGTTCTTTAGCGACATATTTTTATGAAACGAGAGAGATGTCGCTACTGCTCTTACTTCATGAGCTTTCACTTTTAGAAGTCGAAAAGCGTCGTCAGGACAGATCTTATGCGCATCAGTAATGACGCTTCTAACAAAGAACGCTAGAGCATTCTTGGACATCAGTCTTGTGGGGTCTTTTACCGCGCACCAAAGACCTTGTGTCGAGCCCCCCATCTGTTGTTTTCTCTGAAGATAGAATTTCAGAGCATCTTACAGGACAGAGATCTTTCTGCCCTCTCTCCCACCGACGAGACTCGATAAAACCTTTAACCTCGAAGGTCCTAGGCCAGGGATTCGAGGGATTCTCGTTTTAGCCAGAAATAAGCTTTAAACGAGCAAATGGCCGAGTCCCCTTTAAATCCTACTTTATCCTCTAGAGCATGCAGTTCACTAACTCTTTTTGCTGTGGCTAAAGCTAATAGGAACAAACATTTTCTAGTCAGGTCTCGAAAAGATGTCAGATGAGGAGGTTCGAACTTATCAGAGGGAAGGAATTTTAAAACTACATCAAGGTTCCAGCTAGGAGAGCTGGCCCGACGACTTCGTAGTCTCAAAGGATCTTATGAGATCATGGCGATCCTTATTCTCTGTTAGATCTAGTCCTCTATTCCTGAAGACTGCCGAAAGCATACCTCTGTAACCCTTTATTGTGGATACCGATAGATGCGAATCTTCCCTCAAGAATAATAAGAAATCAGCGATTTCCGTCACAGAAGTAGTGGAGGAGGACAACTTCTTAGACTTACACCACCTTCTAAAAACTTCCCACTTAGACTGATATACTCGTCTAGTGGAAGCTCTGCGGGCTCTCGCAATCGCGCTTGCAACTTTGCGAGAAAACCCTCTCGCTCTGACAAGTCTTTCGATAGTCGAAGGCAGTCAGAGCGAGAGCGGAAGGTTGATGATACCTCTGGAAGTGTGTTGTTTGAGAAGATCCATCCTTCTTGGGAGGGATCTGGGAAAATCTACTGTCCACTCCACCACCTCTGTGAACCAGTCTTGTGCTGGCCAAAAGGGGCTATCAGGGTCATCCAAGTTCCTTCTGAAGCTACAAATTTCTTCAGAACTAGTCCCAGGATCTTGGACGGAGGAAAAGCGTAGACGTCTACGTGAGACCAGTCTAGTAGGAAGGCGTCTACCATCAGAGCTCTGGGATCTTCTACCACCGAACAAAATACCTCCAGTCTTTTGGAAAGGAATGTGGCGAAGAGATCCACATGGGGAGTCCCCCAAAGAGACCAGAGACTCTGACACACTTCTGAGTGGAGGGTCCACTCTGTGTGAAGGACCTGGTTCCTCCTGCTGAGCCTGTCCGCCCTTACGTTTCTCACTCCCTGAATAAATCTCGTAAGCAGGGAGATATTCCTCTGGGAAGTCCAAAGCAGTAGGTCTTTTGCCAGATCGTAAAGGAACAAGGAGTGGGTCCCTCCTTGTTTCCGAATGTAGGCCAATGCTGTGGTATTGTCCATATTTACTTGAACAACTTGGTTCGATACCAAAGGTTCTAGTCTCTTTAGAGCCAGATGTACGGCAAAGAGCTCCTTGCAGTTTATGTGCCAGGACACCTGCGCTGCTTCCCAGATGCCTGACACCTCTCTCTGGCCTAAAGTTGCTCCCAACCTTTCTCCTCCGACGCGTCGGAGTATAACACTAGGTCTGGGCTCTGAACCTTCATTGAGATTCCCTTGTTCTCTTTCAATGGGGGCAACCACCATTCCAGGTGCGGCTTCATCTCCACTGGAATGGGAAAGGCGTCTGCTAGATTTCCTGTCTTCCAACTCCAAGACCTCTTGAGAAAGAATTGAAGTGGACGAATATGAAGTCTTCCTAGAGGAAAGAACTGTTCGAGCGAGGAAAGGATCCCCATAAGGCTTAACCATTCCCTCGCCGACGTCCGTTCTTTCCTTAAGAAGAGAGAGACTTTCTCCAAGCCTCTCGTGAGTCTCTCTTGCGAAGGAAATACTCGAAAACCCCGAGAATCCATCTGAATCCCCAGATAGACTAAGTTCTGTCTGGGGGTCAGCTGCGACTTCTCGAGGTTCACGAGTAATCCCAATGACTTGATCAAGTTCATGGTCAGAATAAGGTCCTCCAAACACTGTCTCTCTGATCTGGCCCTGATGAGCCAGTCGTCCAGATACAGAGAGATATTCACATTTTAGGTGAAGAAACCTTGCCACATTCTTCATCAGGCTTGTGAAGACCTGAGGAGCTGTGGAAAGGCCGAAACACAAGGCCCTGAACTGAAATATCCTTCCCTCCGCCATAAAACGGAGGTACTTCTTCGACGAAGGGTGAATCGGTATGTGGAAATAGGCGTCCTGGAGATCCAGAGACACCATCCAATCTCCTTGGCGTAAAGCTGAAAGGACTGAGGCCAAAGTCTCATGGGAGAACTCTCCTTCTGAACAAATTTGTTCAGAGAGCTGACGTCCAGTACTGGTCTCCAGCCCCCCGAGGCCTTTGCAACCAGAAAAAGGCGATTGTAAAACCCCGGGGAGTTTTGATCCAGTACTAGTTCTATCGCTCTCGTCCCACATCTGATCCACCATTAGTCGAAGAGTATCCCTCAGTACAGGATCCCTGTATTTGGCTGACAGTTCCCGCGGAGTTGACGTTAGGGGAGGACTGTCGTGGAAAGGTATCCTTTCCTTATCATGGACAAAGATGAGACGTCCGTGCCTATACGTGCCCAGGCTTCCGCAAATTCTAAGAGCCTGGCACCTACTGGTGTTTGGAGGAGAGAAGCATCATTTACCCTTTTTAAAGGGACGGAAGGCAGACCTACCTCTCTTCTCAGGAGCCTTCCTTCATGAGGGCTCTGGAGGTAGGGCCTCCTCGAAAGGGCTGAACGACGTACTCGGTCCTTTTTCTTTTCCACCGCAGTCGCAGGTCTCTTCTTCCTTGATGACTGGGTAAGAAGGTCTTGAGTCGCCTTCTCAGTTAATGATCGGGAAATGTCTTTCACTAACTGAGAAGGAAACAAAAAGTCCGATAAGGGAGAGTACAACAGTGCTGCTCTTTGAGAGTGGGAGACCGCTTTAGTAAAAAAAGCACTGAAAACTGTCCTCTTCTTAAGAAGTCCCGCTCCAAATAAAGAGGAGATCTCTAAAGAGCCATCTTGTACCCGCCATTGTCGATACACGACAGTATACACAGGAGAACTTTCTTGGATCGAGTCCTGAATCATGGCCTTCTTGGACATCGCCCAAGGGACCAATCTAAGAAGTTGAAAACTTCCAATACATGGAAGGTCCCTTGAGGAGATGATCCAGTTCTGAAATGCCCCAAGTCACACGGGCAGAGTTCAATCCTTGTCTTCTTGACGCATCGACTAACGTCAAAAAGTCCGCTTCAGCCGAAGACGGAAGAGAAAGGCCCATATTCTCTCATGTCTGATACCAAATGCCCCGTTTTCCAGCGAGTCTTGCTGGGGGCATGCAGAAGACCGTCCTGACCAGCTCCTTCTTCAAATCCATCCACGAATTCAAGACTGAAAAAGCCCTCTTCATAGAAATGGTGGGTTTCATTCTTAGAAAAGATGAAGACTTCTTCGCCTTTGCGCTCGAGAACAAAGCGCGGAGAAGGAGGAGCGGCAGGGGATAAAGCGTCTCCGTATTCTTCAAGAAGCAGGGCTGTCAAGACTTTGTAGCTTGACAGTCCTTCTCTTCCACGATTTTCGTCTTCTGAGTTCTCCTCCAACTCGGGGTCTAGAGGAGACTCCGTAGACAAATCAGGACGTCTTTCCTCTGGGGGAGACAAACTCCTGATAGGAGAGGGACTAAGGGAATGATAATCTCTCCTCTTCAAAGTTTGAGCTTTGTGAGAAGCTTCCCGCTTGGCTGGCGCCAAACGCCTAGGCTTCTCCTCATAAAAGGATGACGCCTCGCGCTTGGATGACGCCTCTCGTCCGCCGAGCGTCCTGGCTGACGCCTCGCGCTTGGCTGACTCCTCACGTCTGGAAGACGCCTCGCGCCTGGAAGACGTCTCGCACTCAACTGGCGTCCTGGCTGGCGCCAAAAACTTGGCTGGCGCCTCGCGCTTAGATGACGCTCTGTATGAAGCCTCGCGCCTGGAAGACGCCTCACGTCTAGCTGGCGTCATGTCTTGCACTTCGTGTCTGATATATGTCTCTCTCGATCTCGATCTAGACAGCAAAACTTCTTCAGCATGTTTGGAAGACGAAGCTTCATGTCTGAAAGACGCCTCGCGTTTGGCAGGAGAGAGAGGACGAGACTTCTTGATCGGAAGAGAAACGTCCTTCTTACGAGGAGGATCTCTCGCCAAAACTCCCACCAATGAGGCTAGCTGTTCTTGTACAGCAAGAAGAATTTTCCTTGAAGCTTCTCCCACGTCATCTTCAATGGGATGAGAAGGAGAATTCGAAGGCAAGTTGTCCGCTACGTCCATGTAGGGAGACGTTGACGCAACCTTCGCCTTTTTGATAGAAGAGGGAGCTTCATCTGAGAAGCGCTCCGGGCTTGAATTCAAATCAGGTTCTCTCAAATGCCTTTTCAGTGGCCTGGAAAGGTCCGAATCCTTCCACCCTCGTTTAGGTGAAGGAGAGGGAGAGGAAGAGAAACACTCGCAGGACGCTTTTTCTAAAGCGGCCCTGAGCAGCCTGAAGCGAAACAGAGCCTGCTGAAGGGACGTCTGACCGTTGGGGATTCCCCACGACCTCCTCAAGGCTTTCGACTTTCCTTCTCCTCTGGGCATGGGAGCTTGGAAGCGGTCTAGGCCTGGGAGCGTCGCAGAGACGATCAAACGCCCCCTCCACAACACTGGGAGCACTCACTTCACTGAACACTTCACTTTCACTATCCTTACCTTGTAAGACCGCCATTTTGGACTTCATCTTAGAGATAGTAGCCTTCAGATCGGCGATTTCAGAGGCCGATTCTGAAAGTAAAGCTTGTGAATTCGACACAGAGGGATAATCAAAATCATCAAGGTTAGATATAGGGTCAATAAAAGGCTCAATATGCCTTGTACTCACACTCTTCAAACATCTAACCCTATCCCTCTCTAACTTCCTCAAATAAGAAGTTAGAGTCTTCCATTCTTCTGCATTCAACCCCTCACATTCATGACAGGTATTAGTAGAACATTCAAACCCCCTACATTTACGACATACAGTGTGAGGATCAACCAAAGCCTTCGGTATCCTCACCCTGCAGCCTACATTCACACACATTCTCACACTCACATTTGAGTCAGACATACTGATAAAATCAAAAAGCAAGTCCAAATTCAGTCCACAGTAGCAAATGCCAAAACCACGATCCAGATACGTCACCAAAAAAGCCGAGAAACGATGATCAAAAGGTTGAAATAAGAATCTAAGTCAGGAGGTAGTAACAACAATGTTGATACCACCGGCGACAGAGAAAATATGATAGAAAACAGGAATGGTTCCTAGTCCTGCCGCCCAGGGCAGGCCGGTAGATCACCTGACCTACCTGTAGCGAGTAGCGCGAAATTTGAATTTCTGTCTTAGCTATGTATATATCTGACAGGTAAGTTGATTGTATGAAAATGCAGAGTGAGGGGTGGCATGAGGTGGGACTATATGTAAAGGACCTCAGGTTTGTATAGTTAGGAAAAATGCAATTTTCGACAAATTGCCATTTGTTCTGACACGAATACAAACCCTCGGTCCTTTAACAATAGGAAGACTCACTTCTTGGTGGGAGGAATCTGAGACTTTTTAGTGAACAGACTGGTGTTCGTCCAACCTTGGAAAGCCTCCCTGGTCGTAAGAGCGAGGGAGGGGTCCAAGCCTCTGTCCGATTGATCGGGGTGTGCACCGCAGGATCAATGGTCAGACCTCTGGGCCAAGTACTAAGAGAGAGGCAAGCGTATCTCTTCGTACCAGCAAGCAAGAACTTGTTCCTGTTTGCAAGAGGCAACATAAAGTATGGGTTTGTCTCAAGCTGGCATCCACTTCCTCCCCCTTGTTGGAGGAAGTGGTGGATATATGCTCCTATCCCCAGTGAAAGGGATAGGATGGGGCTCTGTTGAGTAGCTCACCTGCATCTCGTCCTTATCCAGCAGGGTGACGACCGTGTCCCTCTACCCACAGGTAGAGGGGAAGAAAAAGATGGGAAGAGGAGCCAGTCACACTCTCATTCACTCATCCATTCTTACAGTCACACCAGGACTCGATGCTGTTCAGCTGCGAGGGTCTGGGTTCGCTACACAACGTGTTGAGCAGCCACCACGGGTCCCAAGGAAAAAGATCCAAGGACCTGTGGGCAATATCCCGAAGGTAGAAGGAGGTGCATGTGGTCTGGTTGGACCAGACCCCTGCCTTCAGTACCTGCACCACGAAGTTCTTGTGGACAAGGCAGCATCTCCTTCGCATCGAAGGCGGTGAAGTCCATTAGGGAGGGGATTGTGAACGACTCGAACCGATCGTCAGGGACCGAAGGGTTCTGAGTCTTCGCTACGAAGTTCGGTACGAAATCAAGCGTCACGGATCCCCATCCCCTGGATGCTTGACTTCGCAGGAAAAGTCATGCAGTTCCTCAGAGGAAAAAGAAGATAATAGTCGCATGACCTATCCCTCTTCTCGACTTCGGTGATGTCCAGTACCCATACTGGTCTGTCCGTTTGCCACGAAGAGTCTCGCATCCTCCTATCCCCATGCAGCGAAGTTCTCGGTAGTGGATAGGACACCGACACTCCATGGTGGGTGTCAATGGTATGGGTACTGTGACAAGCTATTAAGACGAAGTAATGATTGCTCTGTAACAACCGAACTAAGTCCACAGCGTAGTTCGTACATGACTCGGGCGCTCTGACAGCTGCCGACTGACTGGTTCGGTATCGGAAGTTAGGCAAGTTTTCAAAGCATCCGAGTAAGTCACGTGACCTTCGCCTTTCAAAGGGTTATGCCGAGAGACCAAACAAATAATATATCTGTTTGTCACCAATGCCGGACGGCGAGGTGATGATTCTCTTAAGGCATATGCTCAAAAGGCGAAAGTCAATTGCCGTCTAGAGACCTAGGTCCCTGAAGGCAAGACACTCTCATAGTAGTTGAATCTCAGCTAAGGAGAAACAACACTATGTGACGTTGAAGACGAAGGTAGGCAATGAATGCAACCTACGTCTTCCAGCTGAATCGAGAGAAGAATCTCAAGATTCTGACCTGCTGCACAAATGACTGAAAACGCTAACCGCTATTTCATTGCTGTCCGGTGAGAAGTCGTAGTTGTAATGAAAGCGGGGCGTTCTTTAGTAATGAAAACACAGGGGAGAGCAGCCTGAAAAACTGCTTCTCATGGGCTGAACGTTTGGAAGTAGAGCTGGCAGGTCTGGGAGTAGGCGATGTCTTTCAATACATCTGCTAATCCGGGGTGAACAATGAACAATTGCACACCTCCGAATAAGAGATATTTTGAGGACAAACTCAGATTCCGCAAAAATCATTCGCATTATCGCAGTACGAGGCAGCAAGAGACTATTACAGAATTCTGTTACCGTGCGGTAAACAGAAAGATGAAAGTCGAAGAGATATCTCTGTTGTAAATTCTCGCAATACTGAAGGCGATGAATTCGAGCGTCACAGCAGTAGATGGTCATTCATGTATGCGAGAATCCCCGTTAATCAGAGACTTAAGTCCATGATTGTTGGGCAGAGATACGGTTGGTATTCAATCAAAGCAGGGGAGAAAGACATAAACAACCATGCATCTCGAAGCGGCAGCTGGGACTGAGGTGCCTCAGGCAATTCAATACGCAGTAGCTGCCGCTGACTCGCCATCCGAGTTGCCAAGTAATCCATTCCACGAAGGAATGTGTTCAGCTAGAACCACCGAGCATAAAAGATATGCTCGAGCAATTATATTTAGGCGAAACGAACTTCGGTAAATACAAAAGCTGAAATGGTGTTGTCGTGACAAAACCATAAGTATATAAAATTGAAACTGGAAACTCCTGGGAGGTTGCAGGCAACCCCGAGTTGCAGTTCAATTAGAATACTCTTCGTCTAAGTCGCAATCCGTAGAGTAACTAGGATATGCGCCTACCCCTCGGACAATTCAACTGCTTAGCAGAATCATGTCGCGAGGTTAATATACGTAGTATATTTGTAGGATTCTGAACAACGATCTCCATCCTAAATTCTTTTCCTTCAAGAAAACAAAATAAGGATTGGAGATCAACCACCTTCGATCTCTATCAAAGAGAGTGAAGGAGAAGTCTTCCTCGAAGGAAAGCTTCAATGGTGAACAGAATACCGAAGACGATAGTTCAAGCCAAACTGGATGTTCCCGTCCGTTCCTCTCTATTCCAGGTTGGTCGCCTACTGTGAGATATGATATTGTTATGATACAATAAAGTTTCATACATACTTACCTGGCAGATATATACATAGCTATCGACTCCGTCGTCCCCGACAGAAATTCAAATTTCGCGGCACTCGCTACAGGTAGGTCAGGTGATCTACCGCCCTGCTCTGGGTAGCAGGACTAGGAACTATTCCCGTTTTCTAATCAGATTCTCTCTTCCACCTGTCTCCTGCGGGGAGGCTGGGTGGGTCTTCAATCGTATATATCTGCCAGGTAAGTATGTATGAAACTTTATTGTATCATAACAATATCTTTTTCATACATTCAACTTACCTGTCAGATATATACATAGCTGATTGACACCCTTTGGTGGAGGGCAAGAGACAGCTAACTAACTGACTAGACAGGTAAACAACATATGTTGTAGGTATAAATAAACCTTAGTTCCTACCTTATTAGATGGAAGACTTCGTGGCTACTGCCCAGGAGTCTGCTTCATCTCAAGAGCCTTAGCGAGATAGTGATCTGTGGCCAAGAGTTCTTGCTGGTCTGTCGATGGGGTCTTATCCACTTACTCGGCAGAGCCTAACTGGCGTTTGTCAAGGGGTGCTAATCCGCTTATATGACAACACGCCTTCTTTAAGGAGCACACAACCGATCCCGATCACCCGATCCTAACCCGTGTTAGTTCTAAGATTGCCAAGAGTCATCCCCAAACTTTTAGCAAACAACCACAAACTCGAAACTCATACATACAAAATCAACAATAAAAATTTTGTACCCCTCTAATAGTCAGCTGTCACTCGATTTCCTAATGAAGCGAAGTGAAGGCCGCCAGTGCGACATCTGACACTCCCATGCACAGGAAACACGAGAACACATCCGACAAGAGGGTTACGTACACATATTTAAGGATCGGTGCTCTCTCCTTTACCCAGAACCGTCTGTGCTGACACAAACGGACCTAAAGAAAAACATTTCTCATACGTTACTCGCACATCTTTTAAATAATGAGATGCAAATACTGAGTTGCATCTCCAATAGGTTGCGTCCAAAATATTTTTAAGTGACATATTTCTCTGGAACGCAATTGATGTCGCGATTGCCCTTACCTCATGAGCTCTTACTCTTAATAGATTTAAAAGAGTCATCTGGGCAGTTCTTATGAGCCTCGGTAATTACACTTCTAACAAAGAAGGCCAAAGCATTTTTAGACATAGGTATCTTGGGGTCTTTCACCGAGCACCATAGACCATGTTGTGAGCCTCCCAACCGCTTCTTTCTGTCCAGATAGAATTTCAGTGCTCTAACTGGACAAAGTGATCTTTCTATTTCTCTGCCTACTAGGCTAGTAAGATCCTTTTACCTCGAAACTCCTAGGCCAGGGATTCGAAGGGTTCTCGTTTTTGGCAAGAAAAAGAGTCTGGAATGAACAAATCGCAGAATCTTCTTTGAACAACTCGTGACTCAAGGGCGTGCAACTCGCTGACCCTTTTAGCCGTAGCCAGAGATAAGAAGAATATCACTTTCTAGTATATCCCGGAATGAAGCAGTATGCGGTGGTTCGAACTTTTCCGAGATAGAAATTTCAGAACCACATCTAAGTTCCAGCTCGGAATCCTAGGCTCTACTGACTTGGACGTTTCAAATGCGCGATGATCGTGCAAATCCTTATTATTCGTCAAGTCTAAGCCCCTGTTTCTAAAGACTGACGAAAGCATACTTCTGTATCCTTTAATTGTTGGTACAGAGAGATGTGACTTTTCCCTCAGGAAAAGGAAATCCGCAATTTCGGTTACAGAGGTATTGGAAGAGGACAGCTTCTTCGACCTGCACCAGTTTCTGAAAACTTCCCACTTCGATTGGTACACTCGCCTAGTAGATGATCTGCGGCTCTAGCAATTGCGCTTGCCGCCTTGCGAGAAAACCCTCTCGCTCTGACCAATCTTTCGATAGTCGAAAGGCAGTCAGAGCAAGAGAGGGTAGATTTTTGATGGTACCTCTCGAAGTGGGGTTGTTTGAGCAGATCTATCCTGTTTTGGAAGAGATCTGGGGGAAGTCCACTGTCCACTCCATCACCTCCGTGAACCAAATTCGGGATGGCCAATATGGGGCTATCAGAGTCATTCTGGTTCCCTTCGAGGCCACAAACTTTCTGACTACTTCCCCCAGAATCTTGAATGGGGGAAAAGCGTACACGTCTAGCCCTGACCAGTCCAGGAGAAAGGCGTCTATTGCATAAGCCCTGGGATCCTCTACCAGGGCGCAAAATGTGTCTATCCTTTTGGAGAGAAACGTGGCGAATAGATCTATCTGCGGTTTCCCCCAAAGATACCAAAGGGTCTGACAGACTCCGAGTGGAGGGTCCATTCTGTAGGAAGGACCTGGAACCTCCTGCTCAGTCTGTCCGCTCTCACGTTCCTCCCCTCCCTTGAACAAATCTCGTTAGAAGAACCACATTCCTTTGATTTGCCCAAATCAGCAGATCTCTTGCCAGTTCGTATAGGGCGAAAGAGTGAGTTCCTCCTTGTTTCTGACATAAGCCAGAGCGGTCGTATTGTCGGAGTTTATCTGAATTACTTTGTCTCTGACTATCTGCTCGAAGCTCCTTAACGCGAGGTGAAATCGCAAAGAGCTCCTTGCAATTTATGTGCCATGACACCTGCTCTCCGACCAGGTGCCTGACACTTCTTCGGACCCTAGAGTCGCACCCCAACCTGTCTCCGACGCGTCTGAGAACAATGTCAGGTTTGGGTTCCGAACTTCTAAGGATACTCCTCTGTTTTCTTCCAAGGGGGTCAACCACCACCTTAATTGTTCCTTTACTTTTAATGAGATTGGAAATGTGTCCGAGAGCTGTCCTGTCTTCCAACTCCAACTGCTTCTCAGGAAGTACTGAAGCGGACGGAGATGCAGTCTTCCTAGAGGAAAGAACTGTTCGAGCGAGGAAAGGGTCCCAGAAGGCTCAACCATTCCCTCGCTGAAGTACGCTCTTTCTCTAAGAAGTTCAATACTGTGGCACAGCCTTTCCTACTCTCTTCTTGAAGGAAATACTCGAAAACCCCGAGAATCCATCTGAATCCCCAGATAGACTACGTTCTGGCTGGGGACCATCTGGGATTTCTCGAGGTTCACGATTAATCCTAATGTCTTTGTCAATTCCAGGATTGTTGACAGGTCCTCCAGACACTGCTTTTGAGGCCTGGCCCTGATGAGCCAGTCGTCCAGGTATAGGGAGACTTTTATCCCTTTCATGTGAAGGTGTTTTGACACATTTTTCATCAAGTCTGTGAAGACTTGGGGAGCCGTAGACAGGCCGAAACACAGGGCCCTGAACTGATAGATCCTTCCCTCGAACATGAAACGAAGGTACTTCCTCGACGAATGGTGAATCGGGACGTGGAAATATGCGTCTTGAAGATCTAGAGACGCCATCCAATCTCCTTGACGGAGAGCTGCAAGTACTGAGGCAGACGTTTCCATGCTGAACTTCTGTGTTGTACGAATTTGTTCAGCGAACTTACATCCAGTACCGGTCTCCATCCCCCCGAGGCTTTCGCTACGAGAAACAAGCGATTGTAAAACCCCGGGGAGCTTTGATCCAGTACCAGCTCTATTGCTCTTTTGTCCCACATCTGCTCCACCATTTGACGAAGAGTATCCATCAGAACAGGGTCCTTGTATTTGGCTGACAGTTCCCTCGGTGACGTTGTCAAGGGGGGTCTGTCCTTGAATGGGATATAATAACCCTTCTTGATTACTGACATTGACCAAGGATCGGATCCTATGTCTTCCCATGCTCCCGCAAATAATTGTAACCTGGCTCCTACAGGTGTCTGGAGGAAAGATTTCTCATTTTCCCTTCTTAAAGGGACGGAAGGCAGATCTTCCCCTTTTTTCAGTTGATTTCCTTCTGACGATGGATCTAGCCTGAGAGCCTCCTCGAAAGGGCTGCTGTTGTTGAGTTGGCTTAGAGGCTTTCTTTTCCTCACTAGCCACAGGTCTATTCTTCCTTGAGGATTGCCTTAAAAGATCCTGAGTGGCTTTCTCAGTTAGCGAATGGGCAATGTCTCTCACCAACTGCGAAGGAAATAAATGCTCAGAGAGAGGCGCATACAGCAAAGCGGATCTCTGCGAAGGCGAGACGGCCTTAGTGAGAAACGCACTATGAACCGCTCTCTTCTTTAGTATTCCCGCACCGAAGAGGGAGCACACTTCCGCCGATCCATCTTGAACCGCCTTATCTATGCATGTAAGGATGCTATGCAAGGTTTCAGGGCTTAGTTGTTCTTTTTCATGGGACTTCTTAGCAATGACCCCAAGGGACCAATCTAGGAAGTTAAATACTTCTAAGGTATGAAAAAGTCCCTTGAGGAGATGGTCCATTTCCGAAAGACCCCATGTGCTTCGCTGAATTTAAGGCATGTCTCCTCGACGAGTCTACGAGACTGGAGAAGTCCGATTCAGCTGAAACGGGCAGAGACAATCCCATGTTTTCTCCCGCGTTTCGTACCATATGCCTCTCCTGCCCCTTAGTTTAGCGGGAGGCATGCAAAAGATCGTCCTTCCTAACTCCTTCTTAGTCTTGATCCAGGAGTCCAGAGATTGTAAGGCCCTTTTCATGGATATGGCCGGCTTCATTTTCAGGAAAGACGAAGACTTGTGTGCCTTCGTACTTGAAATAGAGAGCGAGGAGAAGGAGGAGCGGCTGGAGTCAATGCATCTCCATATTCTTCTAAGAGAAGAGCAGAAAGAACTTTGTAATTCGAAAGCCCTTCTCTGTTAGTAACTTCGTCCTCCGAGACGTCATCTAAATTAATAGGATCGGAAGGAGAAGGCTCTCTTCCCTCCTCTGTCTCCTCTCTTGATTTCTTCCTTTCCGAAGAAGAAGCACTTCTAGGAAGAGATGGGTTAGGAGTAAACTCTCCTTACGTTTATCATTAGGCGAGTCACGTATCACTGCTCTACGCCTGTTAGACTCCTGTCGGATGTCAAGCTCTTCACGAGGAGAATGCGCCTGGCGTTTTAGCAGGAGTATCTCGCTGAGAATACTCCTGAGGCCTGGTAGGAGTATCCTGTTTGGAATACTCCTGGCGCCTGACAGTCGTTACACTCTTTGAATACTCCTGCCGTCTGGAAGGCGCATCTCGCTCCAAATACTCCTGGCGCCTGTTAGGAGTATTAAGCTCAGAATACTCCGGCGCTTGGTAGGCGCATCGCGCTTAGAAATACTCCTGGCGCCTGGTAGGAGTAAAAAGTCCAGAATACTCCTGCGCCTGGGAGGAGTATCGAAGCCAGAGTAATCAAGGCGCTTGGCAGGAGTATCTCTTCCCGAATACTCCTGACCTACGGAAGGCGCATCTAGTTCCGAATACTCCTGAGGCTTGGTAGGAGTATCGCTCATGGAATGCGCCTTTCGAATAGCAAAGTATATTGCGCTTAGCGGGCGCTATACTCCTATCAGGAGTTCTCTCTTCTCCAGTTGGCTCTTGTTGCTTGGATGAAGATCTGGGCCTAGAACGATCTACAGTAAAGTCAGGCTCTTTGCGCCTACTTTGGCGCCTGCTCCTAGTTGCGCCTGACGCTTGGCAGGAGTTACTTCCTTTCCCACCTCTCGCCTGCCTAACGCACCGCTCCCCCAGAGATGGCCGCTTGTGCGACAACTCCCCTGGAGGGTTCTCGCGCCGACAGGAGATCGGTATTTGGATCTCTTAATCGGAAGCCTGTCATCCTTTTTACGAGTAGGCTCTTTAGAAACGTACTCCTACCAAAGACGCTATTTGCTCCTGTACATTCATCAAAATTCTCCTGGTCGAAGGCTCATTCGAATCAGGAGAAGGAGATCTGGAAGGCGCTTGAGAGTCTTTTTCCCTTCCAAGGATCTAAATCCTTTCTAGCTTTCTTGATTACCGAAGCGCCTCCTCTTCAGAGAAGCGCTCAGGGCTAGAATTAAGCTCAGGTTCTTTCCAGTTCCTTTTTAGCGGACGTGAAAGCTTCGATTCCTTCCATCCTCTTCTCAGAGAAGGCGAACTAGAAGATGAAAAGCACTCACGAAGGACCGCTTTTTCTATAGCTGTCCCTGGCAGTCTGAGATGTATACGATTCTGCCGAAGGGACGCCTGATTGTTGGGGATTCCCCACGACCCCCGTAAGGCTTTCGACTTTTCCTTCTCCTCTGGGCCAGGGAGCTTGGAAGAGGTCTAGGCCTGGGAGCGTCGCAGGGACGACCAGACGCCCCCTCCACTACACTGGGACACTAACATCACTCGAGAAACCACATTCACTTCTCTTACCTTCCAATGCTTCCATTTTCTCTTGCATTTTTTTGAAGGGAAGCCCTGAGTTCCGCTATTTCTCAGGCGAATCAGAGGGATAAACTTGTGAACGGGCTGAAATAGAATGGGCATAATTAAGAGAAGAAGAAGAAGCTACAGAACTACTAGACATTTTCCGGCTTTTGTAAGCCGCCTTCCTCTCTCTCTTTCTCTAACTTCTTCAAGTAAGAATCAGATTCTTCCATTCTTGCGCACTCAATCTCTCACACTCGTTACACGTATTCTCAATTGAGCATTCAACCTTTTCTACAGCCACTGCATAGTGTGAGGATCTACCGAAGCTTTCGGAATCCTCACCTTACAGCCTTCATTCACACACACTCTGAAGCTAACACTAGAATCAGACATATTCACGAAAATCCAAAGCGAAGTCCAAAAACCAGTCCACGATAGCGAATGCCAAACAACGATCCAAGTACGTCACCAAAAATCAGTCGAAAGATGATCAAAAGCGTTGTGAAAAAAGAATTCTAGTCAGGAGGAAGTAACAACAATGTTGATACTACCGGCGACAGAGAGAATCTGATTAGAAAACGGGAATAGTTCCTAGTCCTGCTACCCCAGAGGGGCGGTAGATATCACCTGACCTACCTGTAGCGAGTGCCGCGAAATTTGAATTTCTGTCGGGGACGACGGAGTCGATAGCTATGTATATATCTGACAGGTAAGTTGAATGTATGAAAACTCTTCTTTCAGCAGCAGTCTTCTTCCCAATGCTAGAAATTCCAGGAATTCGAGCATAGGCGAGGTTCCCGATAATCGCGTAACAATTATCGGGGATTCTCATCTCGCTCACTTTGGACCGTGGTCTCGCCTGAGTGTTTGGAGATCGTAAAAAACTCGAACACTGAATGCGCTAGAAATTCCGTAGAATTCTAAGCACTCTGCGAAACCCCCACCGAATTCGTCAAACGATGTCGGCTGGTGGTCCTCTCGATTCCCGTAGAAATCGAGGATGGGGCAGGATCCCTCCTCAACGACCGGGGCTTACTTCAGGTAGGACCCGAAGGTCCCCCCGGTAGCGCAGTCCCCGTGGGATCCTACAGAGAAATCTCTGTAGGATCCCTCCCATTTCCTTCGTAGCCGTAAGGAAAGAGGGAATGGGGGAGGAATTGGATACTCTCTCGCCTTCCCAGTGGAACTAGCAGTTGGAGAAGAGTAGGAACAGCCATCAGAGTCTGGGAAAACGTATCGTCATGAGAAAACGTTTTCCCGAGGAGGGTTACGAACTCGCCCTGTAGGTAAGGGTTTACCGCCACTGTGAACGTCGTCTGGGTGGGGCTGATCGACACCTGACAGGAGAGAGCCGATACCGTCTTCCGACTCATTCCAGTCCTCATCGAGGTCGAAACCTCTCAGGAGGACCGAAGGGGTATTTAAATATGGTGTCCGAAGACACGTAGAAACGCCGCTGTTGCAGTAGAGGAGGTGGAAGTAGCTTGTTCGACCGGCCAGATCTGAGAGAGCCTTCTTATCCGGAGACGAGAGACTCTGGTTCAAGACAGAATCGGCAAGCTCCGATCGCGGCAGACCCACCGTCGGTTTGGGTTCCCTCTCGGGCCCCAAAACGACTCTAGCCGAGAAGTGGGCTCTGCTGGTGGGAGCGGCGATCCTTCCCCGAGGTCGTTGCGCTGACGAATCAGCGCCATAACCTCGACAAAGTTCCTCTGGATCTCGGAAGTCATAGCATCTTGCAGAGTAGGACCGTCAAGCCCCTCGAACAAGAGCATTCCGAGAACCTCCCCCTTAAGGAGGAGGAACTGCGATAGACCCCTGTCGGATTCCTCCTGCCACTTGCGCGTACGTCCAGGTCGGTCCGAAAATCGTGCCTGGTACTTACGGCGTCGTGACGGGATCGTGAGGGGCATGCCCCTCACTATCACCCCGCTGTGCCTCGCTCTTCCTGGTGCAAACCAAGGAAGTTGCAGGCACGGGAGAGGAAGACATGACGCTCCTCTTTCGCTCGCTGGCAGAACCAGCGGGCTTGGAGGGCTGCAGGCGATCGCCAACTTGCAGGCCTAAGTCGAGCCGTTTCCCAGGGAAACGGCTGGACCGAGAACAGCGGCCCCGATCTCGTGTGCAGAGGAGCTGCTGCTTGTCCCCCTATCCGCCCGGTCCCTGTGGGAGCGGCGGTCAGGAGACCTGCAGAGATCACTGTCGCGGTGAGACCGGTGCGTGTCCTCGCGGCGCATCATACCGCTGGTATCAGCCGAGGCTGGCACCAACGATCGGGAGGGGGGAACCTCTTCCCAGCCTCAGCCCGTGGCTGGTCAGAGACAGTCACGTCTACCAGGGTTACCAGCTGGTCGCTGCGAGAGCGGCCGCTGGCCTGGCGAGAGTCACATGAGCGGCTCTCACCAGCTTCTGCTCCGTGCCACGGTCCTGGCGCCGAGCGAACTCTGGCGCCAAAATTTTGGCTATTCGCTCTCCGCGGGAGATCGTATACTCGGAACTTCTCGCGAACGAGAGACCGAGCCGGAACCTGGCGTAGCGGCAGCGCCGCAAACACCAGGCGAGGAAGTACCGGTGGTAGTCGGTACGCCTCTGGTCCCCGTCTTCTTCTTCCTTGCGGAAGGGGAGATGGGCCCTGTTCCCTAAAGAGCAGGAGGACCGGCAAAAGAACCCCCCCGTCCCACGGGAGTGGAACGAGCCCTTAGAAGTTCCCGAAGGAGCCTTCTTGGGGGGGAAACCCGGGTTACCAGCTGGTCGCTGCAAGAGCGGCCGCTGGCCTGGCGAGAGTCACCTGAGAAGCTCACACCAGCCTTCTGCTCCGTGCCGCGGTCTTGGCGCCGAGCGAACTCTGGCGCCGAAACTTTGGCTGCACGGTCTCCCGAGGGAGAGCGTACACTCGGGATCTCTCGCGAACGAGAGACCGAGCCGGAACCTGGCGTAGCGGCATCGCCAGTAGCACCAGGCGAGGAAGTACCAGTGCTAACCGGTACTCCTCTGGTTCCCATCTATCTCTTCCTTACGGAAGGGGAGACGGGCCCCGCTCCCGAAGGAGCAGAAGGACCCCCCGTCCCACCGGGGTGGGACGGGCCTTTAGAAGTTCCCGAAGGAGACTTCTTAGGGGGGGAGGCAGCCTTCTTCTTCTTCGGCTTATGGGCCTTAGAAGTCGAAGGGGAAGAGGCAGCAGCAGACGATGAAGACGAAGATGACACCTTCCTCTTCTTCTTCCTCTTCCTCATCAGCTCACGCAGGACAGTCGTCAGGTCCTCCATTCAGGCCGGAACCGGGGCTATTGCCGAAGCAACACGGCCCGACTGCACCTGTCTGGAAGGACCTGGGACTGGGGAAGACACACCGTGGGCAGGACCAGCATGGACAGGCGCAGGAACCAGGAGCAACAGGTACAGCAACCAGCTCAGGAGCGGCAGCGGTAGACCCAGAAGGGACAGCCAAGCCAGCAGCGGCAGGTACGGCAGGCCCAGCCATCGCCTCATAGAATCATCGGCAGCCAGCGGGAACCTGGGTACTGGCGGCCGGTCCAGGGGCGAGCTGCTGGAACAGCGGAAGTCTGGGGCAGGCAACACGAAGAACAAAGGCGGCGGCGGCATACCCCGCCCTCGGTACGGAGGCGACCGGCCCTAGTAGCGGCAGACGGAGTCACCGACACAGCATGGGGAGTGTAGACCAGGCGGGGGGAAGCATAAGCAGCCGTGGAGGTAGTAGTGGAGACCGCTCCCTGAGTCACCGCCCCAGACCTCGCTAGACGCTGCAGCAGCCCGTGGATGCTAGGCACGCCCTGCCGCCGCAGTGGTCCATACCTGTCCAAGGTCGTCTCCCACGGATGTAGCACCTGCGGTAGCACAGACAGATTAGTAAGAGGGGTTCCCTCACGCACGGGGGGAGACATGCCCCACCCCGAACGCAAGGAAGACCCAAAATACAAAATACAACGGGGGGCAGTAAAGAAGACGAAGAATCGGATACCAAGGGAGTCGCGGGAGAGCTTCCGACGACTTCCTGGCAGACCTTCGCTTCCCCTACCCCCGCACAGCAGTGAAAAGTAATATGAAAATGAAACAGAATACTGCACTTGCGATTCACTTCATAGAACTTTAAGGGGGAAGGATCAATTCCCGGGTAAGAGCGGAAACTTGATCCAATAATAATATGATGCTATCATAAAATATATATAAATGAAAATGAAACCGAATACTGCACTTGCGATTTCACTTTCACAGAAAATAAATCGTAAGGATCAATTCCCGGGTAAGAGTGGAAATTGATCCAAAATTAAATTTGATGCAATTAAATAAATGAAAATGAAAAAGAATATTGCAATTGCGAATCCACTTTCATTGCATTCTATTCATACAAAATAAGGCTCGTGCCGAGCGCATTCACGCTCTCGGCAACGAACGCACAGGGCAAAAATATAATGAAAAGAGTACTTACATTTTTCAATTACACACTTCGCCCAAAATACATGAATCGGCGCGAGCGCGCCCGCCCTCGGCACCGAGACATAATTCAAGGGTATCAATTCATGAAAAGAGCGGAAACCGCCGCATCTACGGCGATAGCTCCATGTTGGCTCATAATTAAGTAATGAAAATGAAAACAGTGTACTTACAGTCTCATTTTCAAGACAAACAAACCATTAGTAGAAAACACAATATAAACAAAGCATACGACGATGAAGCGGGCAGAGAGCGATGACG
>NC_061095.1:32919569-32952644 GCF_015104395.2 Macrobrachium nipponense | reverse complement strand
AAGCAGTCGCAGTAGACGCCCTTTCTTCTAGATGGACGGGGCTAGACGTCTACGCCTTTCCCCCGTTCAAGATATTAGGAAAGGTTTTGAAGAAATTCAGGGAGAGTCAAGGGACAAGAATGACTCTCATAGCTCCATAGCTGCCGGCCCGAGATTGGTTCACAGAGGTACTGGAATGGACAATAGATGTACCAAGGACACTTCCAGCAAGAGTAGATCTACTCAAACAGCCTCACTTCAACAGTACCACAAGAACACCCTCGCTCTGGTCTGACTGCGTTCAGACTATCGAAAGACTTGTCAGAGCGAGGGGGTTTTCTAGAGAGGCGGCCAGAGCGGTGGCCGGAGCTAGAAGAGCCTCTACTATTAAGGTGTACCAGGCGAAGTGGGAAATCTTTCGCAAGTGGTGCAAGAGTCGGAAGATTTCTTCATCCAGTACCTCTGTGACCCAAATTGCCGACTTCCTTTTATACTTAAAGAAGGAAATAAATTGTCAACTCAGACGATTAAAGGTATCGGAGTATGTTGGCCTCAGTATTTAGACATAGAGGTTTAGATATTACAAATAATCTAGATCTGAGAGACCTCATAAGGTCCTTTGGAACAAGGAAGGAGCTCCATACAGAGCGCCTTCCTGGAATCTCGATGTGGTCCTGAAATTCTTAGGAACTAGTAAGTTCGAAACCGATGGATCAAGCCTCGTTGAGAGATATCTCGAAAAAGACCATCTTTTTGGTGGCCTTGGCCACAGCTAAAAGGGTGAGTGAGCTGCAAGCAATTAGCAAACATATTGGCTGGAAACATGGACAAAGCGGTTTGCTCATTTCAGGAGGGGTTCTTGGCCAAGAACGAGAATCCAGCTCATCCATGGCCAAGGTCTTTTGAAATTATGGGTCTTTTCAGATTTAGTAGGCACAGGAACAAGAGAGAGTTCTTTGTCCATTAAGGGCATTGCGCTATTATATGGAGAAAACCAGTAGATTAGAGGAACTTCAGAATCACTGTGGTGCTCTGTGAAGAATCCTAGCAGAGCAATGACCAAAAATGCTATTGCCTTTTTCCTTAGGGAACTAATTAAAGAATCTCATATGTTATGCCAAGAAGAAAATTTCGGCATCCTTAAGGTTAAGGCGCACGAAGTGAGAGCAGTAGCTACTTCCTTGGCTTTTAAAAAGAATATGGCCCTCAAAAGATATCATTGAAACGACGTTTGGAGGACTAATTCAGTGCTTGCAAGTCATTACCTTAGAACGTCAAAACAACGTTTGACAATTGTCAAACGTTGGGTCCATATGTATCCTCAGGAGCAGTATTGGGCAAAGGAATTTCCACCCATAACTTACTACATGCTAGGTATTTTAATGAAGTGGTGTTGTTTTTATGGTTGTCTGAGAGGGTTATTTCCTCTTCAGTCTGTGAAGTGTAGTGTGTTAGGTTAGTTTTGTGTGTGTTCAGGTGGTCTAACTTATCCTAGCATGAATGCCCGTGTAAGAGAGGGCTAGGGTTTTTTTTTTTTTTTCCTGTCAACAAATTGGTCCCGTCCAGTTGTCAGACCCTTGTATTTAGCTTCATCAACTAATAGGTTCACGTCCTAGTTGGAAGCTACTAATGGTTTTAGCAGGCTAAGAGGCAGGAATGCTGAAGTCAGCTACCTTAGCAGGTAAGGAATCTAAGAGTATTTTGAATTTTAAATTTTAAAACTTACAATGTTGCTGTCTTTGACCCACCTCCAAATGTGTCAATCAGCTATATATATACCTGCCAGGTAAGTGTCATACATGAAAATGATGTTATTATGATATAACAAAGTTTCATGTATACTTACCTGGCAGGTATATAGTATAATAAATTCTCCCACCACCTCCCCTCAGGAGACAGGGTTCAGAGAAAATCTGACGAAAATGGGAATGATTCCGAGCACCAGCGCCACGGGAGCGGTGGGGTGGCGATCACCTGAACTACCAGTGATCTAGCGGTTGCCGCGAGTTTTGAAAATTCTGCCAGTGCGAACAGAGAATATAGCTATATATATATACCTGCCAGGTAAGTATACATGAAACTTTGTTATATCATAATAACATCATGTTGTTTACCTGTCTAGTCAGTTAGTTAGCTGTCTCTTGCCCTCCACCAAAGGGTGTCAATCAGCTTATGTATATATCTGACAGGTAAGTTGAATGTATGAAATGATATTGTTATGATACAATAAAGTTTCATACATACTTACCCTGGCAGATATATACGATTGAAGACCCACCCAGCCTCCCACAGGAGACAGGTGGAAGAGAGAATCTGATTAGAAAACGGGAATAGTTCCTAGTCCTGCTACCCAGAGCAGGGCGGTAGATCACCTGACCTACCTGTAGCGAGTGCCGCGAAATTTGAATTTCTGTCGGGGACGACGGAGTTGATAGCTATGTATATATCTGCCAGGTAAGTATGTATGAAACTTTATTGTATCATAACAATATCATATCTCACAGTAGGCGACCAACCTGGAATAGAGAGGAACGGACGGGAACATCCAGTTTGGCTTGAATTATCGTCTTCGGTATTCTGTTCACCATTGAAGCTTTCCTTCGAGGAAGACTTCTCCTTCACTCTCTTTGATAGAGATCGAAGGTGGTTGATCTCCAATCCTTATTTTGTTTTCTTGAAGGAAAAGAATTTAGGATGGAGATCATTGTTCAGAATCCTACAAATATACTACGTATATTAACCTCGCGACATGATTCTGCTAAGCAGTTGAATTGTCCGAGGGGTAGGCGCATATCCTAGTTACTCTACGGATTGCGACTTAGACGAAGAGTATTCTAATTGAACTGCAACTCGGGGTTGCCTGCAACCTCCCAGGAGTTTCCAGTTTCAATTTTATATACTTATGGTTTTGTCACGACAACACCATTTCAGCTTTTGTATTTACCGAAGTTCGTTTCGCCTAAATATAATTGCTCGAGCATATCTTTTATGCTCGGTGGTTCTAGCTGAACACATTCCTTCGTGGAATGGATTACTTGGCAACTCGGATGGCGAGTCAGCGGCAGCTACTGCGTATTGAATTGCCTGAGGCACCTCAGTCCCAGCTGCCGCTTCGAGATGCATGGTTGTTTATGTCTTTCTCACCTGCTTTGATTGAATACCAAAACGTATCTCTGCCCAAACAATCATGTGGACTTAAGTCTCTGATTAACGGGGATTCTCGCATACCATGAATGACCATCTACTGCTGTGACGCTCGAATTCATCGCCTTCAGCATTGCGAGAATTTACAACAGAGATATCTCTTCGACTTTCATCTTTCTGTTTACCGCACGGTAACAGAATTCTGTAATAGTCTCTTGCTGCCTCGTACTGCGATAATGCGAATGATTTTTGCGGAATCTGAGTTTGTCCTCAAAATATCTCTTATTCGGAGGTGTGCAATTGTTCATTGTTCACCCCGGATTAGCAGATGTATTGAAAGACATCGCCTACTCCCACACCTGCCAGCTCTACTTCCAAACTTCAGCCCATGAGAAGCAGTTTTTCAGGCTGCTCTCCCCTGTGTTTTTTCATTACTAAAAGAACGCCCCGCTTTCATTACAACTACGACTTCTCACCGGACAGCAATGAAATAGCGGTTAGCGTTTTCAGTCATTTGTAAGCACAGGTTCAGAATCTTGAGATTCCTTCTCTCGATTCAGCTGGAAGACGTAGGTTGCATTCATTGCCTACCTTCGTCTTCAACGTCACATAGTGTTGTTTTCTCCTTAGCTGAGATTCAAACTACTGAGAGTGTCTTGCCTTCAGGGACCTAGGTCTCTAGACGGCAATTGACTTTCGCCGTTTGAGCATATGCCTTAAGAGCAATCATCACCTCGCCGTCCGGCATTGGTGACAAACAGATATATTTTATTTGTTTTTGGTCTCTCGGCATAACCCTTTAAAAGGGCGAAGGTCACGTGACTTACTCGGATGCTTTGAAAAAACTTGCCTAACTTCCGATACGAAACCAGTCAGTCGGCAGCTGTTTCAGAGCGCCCGAGTCATTTACGAACTACGCTGTGGACTTAGTTTCGGTTGTTACAGAGCAATCATTACTTCGTCTTAATAGCTTGTCACAGTACCATACCATCGACACCCACAATGGAGTGTCGGTGTCCTATCCACTACCGAGAACTTCGCTGCATGGGATAGGAGGTATGCGAGGACTCCGTTCGTGGCCAAACGGACAGACCGTATGGGTACTGGACATCACCGAAGTCGAGAAGAGGGATAGGTCATGCGACTATTATCTTCTTTTTCCTCTGAGGAACTGCATGACTTTTCCTGCGAAGTCAAGCATCCAGGGGATGGGGATCCGTGACGCTTGATTTCGTACCGAACTTCGTAGCGAAGACTCAGAACCCTTCGGTCCCTGACGATCGGTTCGAGTCGTTCACAATCCCCTCCCTAATGGACTTCACCGCCTTCGATGCGAAGGAGATGCTGCCTTGTCCGCAAGAACTTCGTGGTGCAGGTACTGAAGGCAGGGGTCTGGTCCAACCAGACCACATGCACCTCCTTCTACCTTCGGGATATTGCCCACAGGTCCTTGGATCTTTTTCCTTGGGACCCGTGGTGGCTGCTCAACACGTTGTGTAGCGAACCCAGACCCTCGCAGGCTGAACAGCATCGAGTCCTGGTGTGACTGTAAGAATGGATGAGTGAATGAGAGTGTGACTGGCTCCTCTTCCCATCTTTTTCTTCCCCTCTACCTGTGGTTTTAGAGGGACACGGTCCGTCACCCTGCTGGATAAGGACGAGATGCAGGTGAGTCTACTCAACAGAGCCCCATCCTATTTCTTTCACTGGGGATAGGAGCTATATCCACCACTTTCCTCCAACAGGGGGAGGAATGGGATGCAGCTTGAGACAAACCCAATCTTTTATGTTGCCTCTTGCAAACAGGAACAAGTTCTTGCTTGCTGGTACGAAGAGATACGCTTGCCTCTCTCTTAGTACTTGGCCCAGAGGTCTGACCATTGATCCTGCGGTGCACACCCCGATCAATCGGACAGAGGCTTGGACCCCTCCCTCGCTCTTACGACCAGGGAGGCTTTCCAAGGTTGGACGAACACCAGTCTGTTCACTAAAAAGTCTCAGATTCCTCCCACCAAGAAGTGAGTCTTCCTATTGTTAAAGGACAGAGGGTTTGTATTCGTGTCAGAACAAATGGCGATTTGTCGAAAATTGCATTTTTCCTAACTATACAAACCTGAGGTCCTTTACATATAGTCCCACCTAATGCCACCCCTCACTCTGCATTTTCATACAATCAACTTACCTGTCAGATATATACATAGCTAAGACTCCGTCGTCCCCGACAGAAATTCAAATTTCGCGCTACTCGCTACAGGTAGGTCAGGTGATCTACCGGCCTGCCCTGGGCGGCAGGACTGGGAACCATTCCCGTTTTCTATCATATTTTCTCTGTCGCCGGTGGTATCAACATTGTTGTTACTACCTCCTGACTTAGATTCTTATTTCAACCTTTTGATCATCGTTTCTCGGCTTTTTGGTGACGTATCTGGATCGTTGTTTTTGGCATTTGCTACTGTGGACTGAATTTGGACTTGCTTTTTGATTTTTCTCAGTATGTCTGACTCAAATGTGAGTGTGAGAATGTGTGTGAATGTAGGCTGCAGGGTGAGGATACCGAAAGCTTTGGTTGATCCTCACTCTGTATGTCGTAAATGTAGGGGGTTTGAATGTTCTTCTACTAATACCTGTCATGAATGTGAGGGGTTGAATGCCAGAAGAATGGAAGACTCCTTAACTTCTTATTTGAGGAAGTTAGAGAGAGGGATAGGGTTAGATGTTTGAAGATTGTGAGTACAAGGCCTATTGAGCCTTTTATTGACCCTATATCTAACCTTGATGATTTTGATTATCCCTCTGTGTCGAATTCACAAGCTTTACTTTCAGAATCGGCCTCTGAAATCGCCGATCTGAAGGCTACTATCTCTAAGATGAAGTCCAAAATGGCGGTCTTACAAGGTAAGGATAGTGAAAGTGAAGTGTTCAGTGAAGTGAGTGCTCCCAGTGTTGTGGAGGGGGCGTTTGATCGTCTCTGCGACGCTCCCAGGCCTAGACCGCTTCCAAGCTCCCATGCCCAGAGGAGAAGGAAAGTCGAAAGCCTAAGGAGGTCGTGGGGAATCCCCACCAACGGTCAGACGTCCCTTCAGCAGGCTCTGTTTCGCTTCAGGCTGCTCAGGGCCGCTTTAGAAAAAAGCGTCCTGCGAGAGTGTTTCTCTTCCTCTCCCTCTCCTTCACCTAAACGAGGGTGGAAGGATTCGGACCTTTCCAGGCCACTGAAAAGGCATTTGAGAGAACCTGATTTGAATTCAAGCCCGGAGCGCTTCTCAGATGAAGCTCCCTCTTCTATCAAAAAGGCGAAGGTTGCGTCAACGTCTCCCTACATGGACGTAGCGGACAACTTGCCTTCGAATTCTCCTTCTCCTCCCATTGAAGATGACGTGGGAGAAGCTTCAAGGAAAATTCTTCTTGCTGTACAAGAACAGCTAGCCTCATTGGTGGAGTTTTTGGCGAGAGATCCTCCTCGTAAGAAGGACGTTTCTCTTCCGATCAAGAAGTCTCGTCCTCTCTCTCCTGCCAAACGCGAGGCGTCTTTCAGACATGAAGCTTCGTCTTCCAAACATGCTGAAGAAGTTTTGCTGTCTAGATCGAGATCGAGAGAGACATATATCAGACACGAAGTGCAAGACATGACGCCAGCTAGACGTGAGGCGTCTTCCAGGCGCGAGGCTTCATACAGAGCGTCATCTAAGCGCGAGGCGCCAGCCAGGACGCCAGTTGAGTGCGAGACGTCTTCCAGGCGCGAGGTGTCTTCCAGACGTGAGGAGTCAGCCAAGTGCGAGGCGTCAGCCAGGAGCTCGGCGGACGAGAGGCGTCATCCAAGCGCGAGGCGTCATCCTTTTATGAGGAGAAGCCTAGGCGTTTGGCGCCAGCCAAGCGGGAAGCTTCTCACAAAGCTCAAACTTTGAAGAGGAGAGATTATCATTCCCTTAGTCCCTCTCCTATCAGGAGTTTGTCTCCCCCAGAGGAAAGACGTCCTGATTTGTCTACGGAGTCTCCTCTAGACCCCGAGTTGGAGGAGAACTCAGAAGACGAAAATCGTGGAAGAGAAGGACTGTCAAGCTACAAAGTCTTGACAGCCCTGCTTCTTGAAGAATACGGAGACGCTTTATCCCCTGCCGCTCCTCCTTCTCCGCGCTTTCTGTTCTCGAGCGCAAAGGCGAAGAAGTCTTCATCTTTTCTAAGAATGAAACCCACCATTTCTATGAAGAGGGCTCTTCAGTCTTTGAATTCGTGGATGGATTTGAAGAAGGAGCTGGTCAGGACGGTCTTCTGCATGCCCCCAGCAAGACTCGCTGGAAAACGGGGACGGGGCATTTGTATCAGAGGGAGAGAATATGGGCCTTTCTCTTCCGTCTTCGGCTGAAGCGGACTTTTTGACGTTAGTCGATGCGTCAAGAAGACAAGGATTGAACTCTGCCCGTGTGACTTGGGGCATTTCAGAACTGGATCATCTCCTCAAGGGACTCTTCCATGTATTGGAAGTTTTCAACTTCTTAGATTGGTCCCTTGGGGCGATGTCCAAGAAGGCCCATGATTCAGGACTCGATCCAGAAGTTCTCCTGTGTATACTGTCGTGTATCGACAAGGCGGTACAAGATGGCTCTTTAGAGATCTCCTCTTTATTTGGAGCGGGACTTCTTAAGAAGAGGACAGTTTTCAGTGCTTTTTTTTACTAAAGCGGTCTCCCACTCAAAGAGCAGCACTGTTGTACTATCCCTTATCGGGACTTTTGTTTCCTTCTCAGTTAGTGAAAGACATTTCCCGATCATTAACTGAAGAATGCAACTCAAATCAAGGAAGAAGAGACCTGCGACTGCGGTGGAAAAGAAAGGACCGAGTACGTCGGTTCAGCCCTTTCGAGGAGGCCCTACCTCCAGAGCACCCTCAAGAAGGAAGGCTCCTGAGAAGAGAGGTAGGTCTGCCTTCCGTCCCTTTAAAAAGGGTAAATGATGCTTCTCTCCTCCAACACCAGTAGGTGCCAGGCTCTTAGAATTTGCGGAAGCCTGGGCACGTTATAGGCACGGACGTCTCATCTTTGTCCATGATAAGGAAAGGATACCTTTCCACGACAGTCCTCCCCTAACGACTCAACTCCGCGGGAACTGTCAGCCAAATACAGGGATCCTGTACTGAGGATACTCTTCAACTAATGGTGGATCAGATGTGGGACGAGAGCGATAGAACTAGTACTGGATCAAAACTCCCCGGGGTTTTACAATCGCCTTTTTCTGGTTGCAAAGGCCTCGGGGGGCTGGAGACCAGTACTGGACGTCAGCTCTCTGAACAAATTTGTTCAGAAGGAGAAGTTCTCCATGGAGACTTTGGCCTCAGTCCTTTCAGCTTTACGCCAAGGAGATTGGATGGTGTCTCTGGATCTCCAGGACGCCTATTTCCACATACCGATTCACCCTTCGTCGAAGAAGTACCTCCGTTTTATGGCGGAGGGAAGGATATTTCAGTTCAGGGCCTTGTGTTTCGGCCTTTCCACAGCTCCTCAGGTCTTCACAAGCCTGATGAAGAATGTGGCAAGGTTTCTTCACCTAAAAGGGGTGAATATCTCTCTGTATCTGGACGACTGGCTCATCAGGGCCAGATCAGAGAGACAGTGTTTGGAGGACCTTTATTCTGACCATGAACTTGATCAAGTCGTTGGGATTACTCGTGAACCTCGAGAAGTCGCAGCTGACCCCCAGACAGAACTTAGTCTATCTGGGGATTCAGATGGATTCTCGGGGTTTTCGAGTATTTCCTTCGCAAGAGAGACTCACGAGAGGCTTGGAGAAAGTCTCTCTCTTCTAAGGAAAGAACGGACGTCGGCGAGGGATAATGGTTGAAGCCTTATGGGGATCCTTTCCTCGCTCGAACAGTTCTTTCCTCTAGGAAGACTTCATATTCGTCCACTTCAATTCTTTCTCAAGAGGTCTTGGAGTTGGAAGACAGGAAATCTAGCAGACGCCTTTCCCATTCCAGTGGAGATGAAGCCGCACCTGGAATGGTGGTTGCCCCCATTGAAAGAGAACAAGGGAATCTCAATGAAGGTTCAGAGCCCAGACCTAGTGTTATACTCCGACGCGTCGGAGAAAGGTTGGGGAGCAACTTTAGGCCAGAGAGAGGTGTCAGGCATCTGGGAAGCAGCGCAGAGTGTTCCTGGCACATAAACTGCAAGGAGCTCTTTGCGTACATCTGGCCTCTAAAGAGACTAGAACCTTTGGTATCGAACCAAGTTGTTCAAGTCATAAATAGGACAATACCACAGCGGTTGGCCTACATTCGGAAACAAGGAGGGGACCCACTCCTTGTTCCTTTACGATCTGGCAAGAGACCTACTGCTTTGGACATTCCCAGAGGAATATTCTCCCCTGCTTACGAGATTTATTCAGGGAGTGAGAAACGTTTAAGGGCGGACAGGCTCAGCAGGAGGAACCAGGTCCTTCACACAGAGTGGACCCTCCACTCGAAGTGTGTCAGAGTCTCTGGTCTCTTTGGGGACTCCCATGTGGATCTCTTCGCCACATTCCTTTCCAAAAAGATGGAGGTATTTTGTTCGGTGGTAGAAGATCCCAGAGCTCTGATGGTAGACGCCTTCCTACTAGACTGTCTCACGTAGACGTCTACGCTTTTCCTCCGTTCAAGATCCTGGGACTAGTTCTGAAGAAATTTGTAGCTTCAGAAGGAACTTGGATGACCCCCTGATAGGCCCTTTTTGGCCAGCACAAGACTGGTTCACAGAGGTGGTGGAGTGGACAGTAGATTTTCCCAGATCCCTCCCAAGAAGGATGGATCTTCTCAAACAACCACACTTCCAGAGGCATCATCAAAACCTTCCGCTCTTGCTCTGACTGCCTTTTGACTATCGAAAGACTTGTCAGAGCGAGAGGGTTTTCTCGCAAAGTTGCAAGCGCGATTGCGAGAGCCCGCAGAGCTTCCACTAGACGAGTATATCAAGGTCTAAGTGGGAAGTTTTTAGAAGGTGGTGTAAGTCCTAAAAGTTGTCCTCCTCCACTACTTCTGTGACGGAAATCGCTGACTTATTATTCTTGAGGGAAGATTCGCATCTATCGGTATCCACAATAAAGGGTTACAGAGGTATGCTTTCGGCAGTCTTCAGGAATAGAGGACTAGATCTAACAGAGAATAAGGATCGCCATGATCTCATAAGATCCTTTGAGACTACGAAGTCGTCGGGGCCAGCTCCTCCTAGCTGGAACCTTGATGTAGTTTTAAAATTCCTTCCCTCTGATAAGTTCGAACCTCCTCATCTGACATCTTTTCGAGACCTGACTAGAAAATGATTGTTCCTATTAGCTTTAGCCACAGCAAAAAGAGTTAGTGAACTGCATGCTCTAGAGGATAAAGTAGGATTTAAAGGGGACTCGGCCATTTGCTCGTTTAAAGCTTTATTTCTGGCTAAAAACGAGAATCCCTCGAATCCCTGGCCTAGGACCTTCGAGGTTAAAGGTTTATCGAGTCTCGTCGGGAGAAAGGCAGAAAGATCTCTGTCCTGTAAGAGCTCTGAAATTCTATCTTCAGAGAAAACAACAGATGGGGGGCTCGACACAAGGTCTTTGGTGCGCGGTAAAAGACCCCACAAGACTGATGTCCAAGAATGCTCTAGCGTTCTTTGTTAGAAGCGTCATTACAGATGCGCATAAGATCTGTCCTGACGACGCTTTTCGACTTCTAAAAGTGAAAGCTCATGAAGTAAGAGCAGTAGCGACATCTCTCTCGTTTCATAAAAATATGTCGCTAAAGAACATCTTGGAAGCGACATTTTGGAGATGCAACTCAGTATTTGCATCTCACTACTTGAGAGATGTTTGTGTGACCTATGAGAATTGTTTTTCTATAGGTCCTTTCGTGTCAGCGGATACGATACTGGGTACAGGAGCTAACACCAATCTTTAATTTATACTTACAGTCTATTAGATATGTTCTAGACTTTCTGCTGACAAAGTGCAGACGTCGCACTGGCGGCCAGTCACTATTGTTCAGTAAGGAACTCTTGTGATATCTTATTAGATTAGTATAATTTTTTTTTTTTTGAAATTATGTGTGTGCGTAATGTGTTTTTTGAGTTATGGTTGTTGTGAAAGAGTTTGGGGATAACTCGGAACAATTTTTAATACTAACACGGTGGTTAGGATCAGGTGGTCGGGATTGGTTGTGTGCTCCTTCATAAGGTGTATTGTCATATAAGTGGATTAGCACCCAATGACAAAGTCCTTTCAGGCTCTGCTGAGTAAGCGGATAAGACCCCATCGGCAGACCCACAAGAACTCTTGGCCATAGATCATATATCTCGCTAAAGTTTCTTGAGGTGATGCAGACTACTGGGCAGCACCCACGAAGTCTACCACCTATCAGGTAGGAACCAAGGTTTATTTATACCTACAACATATGTTGTTTAACTGTCTATTCCATAAGTAGATGTCTCTTACCCTCCACCAAAGGGTGCCAATCAGCTATGTATATATCTGACAGGTAAGTTGATTGTATGAAAATGATATTGTTATGATACAATAAAGTTTCATACATACTTACCTGGCAGATATATACAATTAATGGCCCACCCAGCCTCCCCGCAGGAGACAGGTGGAAGAGAGAAAATATGATAGAAAACGGGAATGGTTCCTAGTCCTGCCGCCCAGGGCAGGCTGGTAGATCACCTGACCTACCTGTAGCGAGTGGCGCGAAATTTGAATTTCTGTCGGGGACGACGGAGTCTTAGCTATGTATATATCTGCCAGGTAAGTATGTATGAAACTTTATTGTATCATAACAATATCATTTTTTTGCATGGGCCTAAAGCAAAAGTGATTCTTCACCTCTCAGGCGCACGGGCTCGCGCACTGTCGGACAAGCAGTTAACTACCGTTCTCCCCTTGTTCGAAGCTTACGAGCGTTCCAGCTGCCGCTAGCTACTTCCTATTGTTAAAGGACCTCAGGTTTTGTATAGTTAGGAAAAAATGCAATTTTCGACAAATTGCCATTTTACTAAATATATACAGTAATACTTTGGGTTACGAACCGATTAGTATACGAATTTTTTAACTTACGAAGTGACGCCCTCATTCTGGAATACGAATTTCACTTGGAATACGAATTTCACTTGGAATACGAATGCACGAATTTCCATCATGGGATCTGCGAACGCATTTTTTTCGGCCAAAACTTAACGCCTGCTTTGTTTACATCGGACATCGGATGAGTGTGGGATCTGCGAACGCATTTTTTTCGGCCAAAACTTAACGAACTTGACCCTTTTTAAACCATAAGTCATAACTCTTTCACTATCTCGCTGGCGGTAAGATTGAACGCATCTGTCCGTGATACGCTCTCAAATTTGCTTAGTGATTTGCGCACGTGTTGTGTTTCCGTGATAGTGCTTATACATTACTATTACCCAAATACTAAAGACAATGGCTCCCAAGATGACGAAGGCAAGCAGCAAGAAGGAAAGCATAAGAAAGAAGGAGATGATTACAGTCGAAATGAAGAGGGAAATTCCTATCCAAATGCATGATAAAGGCGAGCGCGTGAAAGACATTGCAGCGTTCTTCAAGCGGTCGCAATCAATGATCTGCACTATTTTGAAGAAAAAGGAAGACATTAAAGCCAGTAAAGCATCAAAAGGTGTCACAGTATTGACGAAACAACGGCCTTATATTCTCGACGATGTAGAAAATTTGCTCATGGTTTGGATAAACGAGAAGCAGCTGGCAGGAGATTCCGTAAGTGAGAGCATCATTTGCGAAAAGGCTCGTAAGAGTGCAACAAATTTGTTTATCGATAATGGGGTGGGTCATTTCTATAAAATTTAAAGAAAAGGCAAAAGCAAGCCTCCATAGAAAAATATTTTTCAAAATTGTGAAAGACGACAGTGTCCGCGCAAGCGTAAAATTAGTGATCGTAGGTTTGAACGGTGCTCTTCTAGAGAAAGAACCAGAAAGTCTTCCAGAAGTGTTCACGGAGGGAGATTTCCCCCCCAAGCCCTAACCCTCTCCTCCTCACCCTTCCCCTCCTCCCGTCTCCGTCAAGCCAGCAGCCACACTCGCCAAAGGTAAAGTTCAGGTTTTACTGTGCATGCATATTAAATCTAGTGTTTATATTTAATTTCATTCTTCAATTTTATAATTTTATGTAATTCCTACACGAATTTTCAACCTTAGTGAACAAAAATAAATGGAAAAATATGAATTGAAATGGTCATTCATGGTCGGATGGAACGCATTATTTGCTTTTTATAACATTTTTATGGGAAAATCCATTTAGGTTACGAATTTTTTAGGTTACGAAGCAGGTTCTGGAACGGATTAAATTCGTAACCCAAGGTATTACTGTACTAAGATACAGTATGTACATATTACATGTGTAATAAAATGTATAACAATTCATAAAAAAAAGTTTGTTCCGATACGTAATACAAACCGTTGGTCCTTTAACAATAGGAATGTAACTTAGCGGCAGCTGGAACCGGTCGTAAGCTTCGTACAAGGGGGTTCGGTAGTTAACTGCTTGTCCGACAGTCTGCGGTCCGCACGACTGAGAGGTGAAGAATCACTTTGCTTTTGGCCGCGCTGTGTGATAGACGTGTTGTTCGCCGGTCTGCCTGCTTGTCGTATGCTTTGGAATACTCCTTCAATTGTGAAGATATTATTACTTTCTCTTATACTAGTGTGCTTGTGTGGAAATAATGTGAGTAATTGGTTATATTGCAATACACCCCCTGAACACCTGAATAAGCCCTGGTCACTTACCAGCCCGAACCCTCATTTATTAAAATTTTACCAAATCTTTGGTTAAAATAAACGATCAGTGTTGCCAATCTCCTGGCAAACACCCTCGTTACTTAGTTACCAGCCCACCGCTGGTAGCCCTGCCTCACGGGCCGGTCACACCTGCCCTCTCACGTCAATCACTTATCGTTCGCGGTGGAGTACAGATGTATCCACAGCGAACTCCTTTTTGGTCTTGCCTGGCCTTCATTTGCACCTTTGATTTGATTGATTTTGGTGACGAATTACGCATCCCTCTGGATTACGGTTGGATTGCTCTTAATACCTTGTCATTAGACATTGATTCTGCAAAGGAAGAAACAACACAGGCTACGACAACGACTACTGCATTCTTGGCCACGACATCACAGAAAACGACGAGCGGAAGTTCAACAACGTATCGTCTTTGCCAACAATGCAAGAAAAGGATGAGTACCCTAAGACACGATAATCATTCCTTATGCGTAAATTGTAGGCCTGTTCAATGTAATGTAAAGACCGGATGTGTGGAATGTCAGGAGTGGTCTTTGGACCGGATGTTAGGGTATCTCAAACATAGGAAAGGTCTCGTATTAAGAAGTAAGCGTAGGCAGGAAGAGACTAACGTAGACCAAGATAAAGACTTAGAGACAGCGCTCTTTAAGAGACTCGAGATTAGGCTGACATCGAGTATGACGTCTCTGTTTACCGATTTTATGTCAAGATTAAGTGAGGATAGATCGAGCAATAGGGGTACTGAAATTACTAATCGTTCTTTTCCAGCTCCCCTGCCTGTTCCAGAGACAGCCCTAACCGGTGCTGGGGGTTATGGGGATCCGCAAGCCCACAGGGCAGGATCCGCCGTCCCCCCTGGCGTGGAGCAGGCAGTGTTGGCAGCAGATTCCCCTTCCCTCGATGTGTAAGTTCTCAGGATGATGAAAAATTAGGTCAGATACAGACGAGTAGGGATAATAGGCTACATAGCGTTTAGAAAAGAGAAGTGCAGGTTTCTTCGGGTCGTTTTCTGAAGGGTTGAGTACTGCTCCTTCGTCTTTAAGGTTACTTTCCTCTACTTATACGATACGATAATTGTTAATATCAACTAATTCTCCTTTCAATACATATTGACTTACGATATTCAGTATAGAGAGAAATCGAATAAAATTAACCCTCTTACGCCGAAGCGGTAAAAAAAAAATGTCTCCCGTGTGCCGGAGGTGTTTCAGAGTGAGCGCGGAAGCGGAAAAAATATTTTTTTCAAAAAATCACAGCGCGCTTAGTTTTCAAGATTAAGAGTTCATTTTTGGCCCCTTTTTTTTGTCATTGGCTGAAGTTTAGTATGCAACCATCAGAAATGAAAAAATTATCATTATCAATATATAAATAATGCGATATATGATAGCACAAAAATGATATTGTTATAATACAATAAAGTTTCATACATACTTACCTGGCAGATATATACATAGCTAAGACTCCCGTCGTCCCCGACAGAATTCAAATTTCGCGGCACACGCTGCAGGTAGGTCAGGTGATCTACCGTCCTGCCCTGGGTGGCAGGATTAGGAACCATTCCCGTTTTCTATTCATATTTTTTCTCCACCTGTCTCCGTGGGGAGGCTGGGTGGCCATTAATCGTATATATCTGCCAGGTAAGTAAATGTAGTTGAAACTTTATTGTATTATACAATATCATTTTCATACAATCAACTTACCTGTCAGATATATACATAGCTGATTGACACCCTTTGGTGGAGGGTAAGAGACAGCTAACATGGAATAGACAGGTAAACAACATATGTTGTAGGTATAAATAAACCTTGGTTCCTATCTGATAGGTGGTAGACTTCGTGGCTGTTGCCCAGTAGTCTGCATCACCTCAAGACTTTAGCGAGATATGTGATCTATGGCTAAGAGATCTTGTTGGGGGTATGCCGATGGGATATGAACCGCTTACTCGGCAGAGCCTGAAAGGACTTTGTCAATGGGTACTGGACCACTTCTATGACAATACACCTTATGAGGAGCGCAACACCGATCCCAATCACCTGATCCTAACACGAGGGTTCGCGCTCAAATTGGAAAGAGTTATCCACACACTCCTTTCAAAAAACCCCAATAATTTCACTAAGTTAAAAAACTTTAACTCAAAGTTAAGGATCAGTGTCGGCTCCTTATCCCAGTAACGTATCCGCAGAAACGTATAAACCAAAAGAAAGGATCTCTCGTAGGTTAACTTGACATCCTTTGTGTAATGAGAAGTCAACACAGAGTTGCCTCTACTGTACAACACAGCAATAATGTCTTATATGACATATTGTTATGTAAAGAACAAGAATTTGCAAAAGCGCGCACTTCCTGTGCTTTTAATTCTCAGCTGTTTGAAGGAATCAAGTCACTTATGAAGTTGCTTAGGAGATCTCCATGTTTCACGAAGAACACCAGGGCTTTCTTGAAATGGATCTCTCCCGACTGAAGCCTGGCAGGAACCTCGCGCCTGGCTGGTGCTTCGCTCTTGGTTGGCGCCTAGGCGCTTGTCTGGGTACCTTTCGATTGACTGGCGCCTCGCATCTGGTTGCCACCGTCGCGTCTTAGCTAGAGATTCGCGCCTAGAGCCTGGCTTGCGCCTGGCTGGCTGCTCGCACCTGGCTGGCGCCTGGCTGGCGTCTCGCGCCAGGTTGGCACTTTGTGCCTGCCCTGGCGCCTCGCGCCTTGCGCCTGCCTGGAGCTTCGCGCCTGGCTGGCGCCCTTGCGCCTGGCTGGCGTCTCGCGCCCGGTTGGAGTTGGCGCCTTGGCGCTGCCTGGAGCTTCACGGCTGGCTGGTACCTCCGCGCCTGCCTGGCGCCGCGCTCCTGCCTGGCGCCTCGCGCCTGGTTGGCTCCTCCCCACTTGCCGGAGCTTCGAGCTTGGTAGAGTCTCGAGGATGTCTGGCAATGTCCACATCGGACACTCTTATCTGTCCTATATGTTCGCATCTAGCGAATCTGTGTCAGGTTGTAGGCCCGGTCCCTTTCTCCTCATCAGACAATGACAGTGTTCTTGGGGCTGTCTGCGTTTCTTCTTCCTTACTGACTGTGTCAGAAGGTCTTGAGTCGCCTTCTCAGTTAATGAACGAGAAATGTCCTTCACTAACTGAGAAGGGAACAAAAAGTCAGACAAAGGAGAGTACAGAAGCGCTGCCCTGAGCGTGGGAGACCGCTTTGGTTAAAAAGACACTATATACTGTCCTCTTTTTAAGAAGACCTGCTCCACCAAACAAAGAGGAGATCTCAACCGAGCCATCCTGAACCGCTTTGTCTATACAAGACAAAATACACAGAAGGACTTCTGGTTCAAGTCCTTCAGAATCATGGGCTTTCTTGGACATCACCCAAGGGACCAATCTAAGAAGTTGAAAACTTCCAATACATGAAAGAGTCCCTTGAGGAGATGGTCCAGTTCTGAAATGTCCCAAGTTATACGGGCAGAGTTCAAATTGAAACCTCTACGTGAAGCGTCAACTAAGGTATGAAAAGTCCGCTTCTGACGTAGACGGAAGAGAAATACCCATATTCTCTCCCGTCTGATATCAAATGCCTCTTTTACTAGCTAGTCTCGCTGGAGGCATGGCAGAAGACCGTTCTAACTAACTCCTTCTTCGACTTCATCCAAGAAGTCTAAAGACTGAAGAGCCCTCTTCATTGAAATGGCGGGCTTCATTCTAAGAAAAAACGAAGATTTCCTTCGTCTTTGCACTCGAGAAAAGAGAGCGCGGAGAAGGAGGAGAGGCAGGAGTCAAGTCGTCTCCATACTCCTCTAGAAGCAAGGCTGTCAAAACATTATAGTTCGACAGTCCTTCTCTTCCTTGATACTCCTCCTCCGAGTTACTTCTAACTCGGGGTCTAGATGAGTCTCCGCTGCTAATTCAGTACGTCTTTCCTCTGGAGGAGACAAACTCCTAATAGGAGAGGGGCTAAGGGAATGATATTCCTTCCTCTTCCCCGCTTTAATAGTCCTGGAAGGCGCCAACAGCCCCAGGCTTCTCCATAAATGGATGACGCTTCCCCGCTTGGATGACGCTTCTAGTCCGCCAAGCGTCCTGGCTGACGCCTCCCGTTTGTGTGGCTGCTGACGTCTGGATGACGCCTCGCGCCTGGAAGACGCTTCGCTCTCAAAAGGCGTCCTAACTGGCGCCAAATTTTGGTTGGAGCCTCGCGTCTAAAAGCAGCTTTAAATGACGATTCATATCTTGACGACGTCTCACGTCTCTCTGGCGTTATGTGTCTTCCGTAAGATTCTCCCGATCTCGCTCTCGAAACCGAAGCCTCTGCGATATGTTTGGAAGCTTCACGTCTTCATGACGCCTCTCGCTTCGCAGGGGAGAGAGGACGAGATTTCTTGCTATGAAGAAGACTTTCCGCAGGTTCTCACAACTCTTTCCAATAAATGTTAAACATGTTAACAGTTATTATCGTCGATCGAGAAGGATCTCTTTGTTAACGCGAATAGGAGCGAAAAAAGAGATTCTCGATGCTCTATGCGATATGAGAGAGTCGTGGAAATGGCTTGCTTAAGTGATTAAATGGGTAACGAAATCAGGAACGAATCTTGCCGTTACCGAGCTTGGTGTCCGATAAGCTACTGGACTCTTAGGTTAATAACTCGCTAAAACGAGAAAATCTTGGATGGTGCTCTTGGCTCACTGTGCCAGGCTGCGCTTCTGGAGCATTGCGGCCAGGTTGGTACTACGCGCCAGACTGGCGCTTTCTTCTAATTCTTTTTATGTTATGTGCCAGAACACCTGTGCCTTTATGGTACCCGACATCCTTTCACGTTAATTCCGTTCTTAGTAGGAAAAAGCTTTATATACGTAGTATAGTCCATTCAGGGAAACAAGTTCTGCCCCAAAGAGAATGTTTCCCATCCGACTCATCCATCTTCTTCTGAGCAGGTACTCTAATAAGCTATGCTTTCGTAAGCCTTGAGAGCATTACATAATACAATGTTCTGCTGCGATAGAATCCTTTATTAATGTTACCTACGGTAAACAGCATTGAAAGGTTGTACTATCTCTCTTATTGAAAGCTTCTTAGCAAAAGGCATACAATATTTTATTTATGTTAGCTTAACTATCCCTCAATCCGAGGTTAAGACGCGATTGTAGGGGAGAGATACGGATAGTTATTCCATCCAGCAGGAGAGAGAGATACGCCCGACCGCTCATGACTGACACCTACATGGTACTGACAGTAACTGGCGTAGGCGTACTGCGTTGGTCTCAGGCTCTCAGCGAAAGCATTCCCCGCTTACTCTTCCAGAGTTGCCAGCTATCCAATTAATAAAGGAATTTTATAAAATTATTATCGAACTTCAGGAAGTTCTTATTAAAGCATATTTAAGCGAAACAGACTTCGATAAATCTAGAAGCTAAGTAGGTTGTCTTAACAATCCCTTTAAATTTAGCGTAGTCCTTCCTAGGAAAGACGTAAGAAGGATACTGTAATTGAGTTGCACAGAAAAGAAGTAACTACGGTATGTGTTTATGATTTGACCGTATCGTATTCTCAAACAGCAGAAACTCTACTAACTTCTACTATCTTCGTTCTTTTCGTTAATAGAACGATAGAAAGAGTATATATATATCCTTAAGGAACGAAGTTAATCAAGGAACTCTTTAAATCTTTGTGATTTCTTCATAAATCGCGGAGCAGACAGAATTCCTGTTCATCACTAGGGTTACGGAAGGAAGTAGATATTTTCTATCCACCATCATACCCAAACGTCGATGAGATCTTATTAAGAAAAACTCCCAAAGCTCTTGCCTCCTCAAAAACGAGGGAAGAGCATGGATGAAGGAGAGAGTCCGCATTGAGAGGAACTGCCTAACAAAGGAGTCTTCTGAATAATGAAAAGGGCTTCTCTTAGTATCAGAATCCTTCTGACAAAAGCAACGGCCGCCTGTGCGACATCTTGCACATTTGCCAGGGGAAAGTTGCTCAAGTTAAAAATTCAAAGAGGAGTCTCGTGACTGACCTCTCCTCTCAAATGAAGATTTTTGGAATCTTCTGACGCCTGGCGTCTGGATCCTTGCGCCTAGCGCCTGGCGTCTGGATAGTTCCGCGTGCCTGGAATGTTCCGCACGCTAGAGAAAGGAGACTCGCTCCTGGAACGTTCCGCTTGCGTGGAAGGTCCCGTGCGCCCTAATAGATCCGAGCGCCTACTAGTCTTGTTATACGAGCCTCTTGCCAGAAAACGTTCAATGGAAGCATCCTCTGATTGCCCCACTCTACTATAAGGCTCCTTAGTTAAGCCGTCGTTTTTCTCTTTGAAGGCGCCTTGCGCCAAGAAAAAGTTCTGGAACGCGGCTCGCACTCAGTTGCTGGAACGCGGCTCGCGTTTATCTGTATGAACGAGGCTCGCGCTAGTCTGTTGGACCGCGGGCTCGCGTAGTCTGTTGGAACGCTGGCTCGCTGCTGGCTGTTGGAAACGTGACTCACGCTAGCTTGCTGGCTGGCTCTCAGCCTCTCGCCTCAGTGAGTCAGTGTTCTCTTATTCAGAGAACGAGCCAGATCGTCCGAACTTCTAACATGTACATTCTTCGTCTTTTCGGATGTAAGATGAAGAAACGGAAGAACAGACGCACTTTTTAAAGGCTGCCTTTGCAAATGGCTATCCCTGGCAGTCTGGGACGTTTTACAGATCCTGCCGAGGGAACGCCCGATCGGAGTGGGGATTCTCCATAACCTCCGTAAGGCTTTCGACTTCCTTCTCCTCTGGGCTTGTGAGTTTGGAAGAGGTCTAGGCCTCGAGAGCGAGACGAGCCGATCGAACGCACCCTCTACTAATTAGGACGCCTTTCCAATGGTGAACTTGGCAGTCTGGGACGTTCTACAGATCCTGCCAGGGGACGCCTGATCGGTGGGGATTCTCCATAACCTCCGTAAGGCTTTCGACTTTCCTTCTCCTCTGGGTATGTGAGCTTGGAAGAGGTCTAGGCCTGGGAGCGAAACACAGACCGAACAGAAACGCACCCTCCACTGCACTAACACTAAAATCACTTCTTACCTTTCAATAGCTCGTATTTTGAGCTACATTCCTTTGTCTTCAAATTGCAATATGAATTTGAAGATTCTGTGAAGTAAGAAGGAGATGAGGATACCCACACTACTAGTAATGTTTAATGCTCTAACTGCTCGTTAGTACGAGCTATATAAACTTCTAAAGGAAGCGTAACTATTCTTTCTTACATCTTCAAGAAGGAAGTTAGCTCAATCAATTCTAACATTTACTACACGTTATTATGAATAAATATTAAAATTTTCCTTCTTGCAAACTATGTGAGTGTTCTACGAAAAGTTCGGTAGTTACACGGTAAACAATTCTTCGAAATTTTCGAAGCCAAAGTTATAAAAACAAATTAATATGCGTATGTCGAACCAAAGATCCAGTACTTCCCTGCAAAAGATAGCCCAGAAGATTGATGGCGATGAAATCCAAAAATCAAGTCAGGAGGAACTGCAAACGTTGTTTACATTACAAGCGACAGAAAAATATGAATAGAAAATGGGAATGGTTCCTAATCCTGCCCACCAGGGCAGGACGGTAGATCACCTGACCTACCTGCAGCGTGTGCCGCGAAATTTGAATTTCTGTCGGGGACGACGGAGTCTTAGCTATGTATATATCTGACAGGTAAGTTGATTGTATGAAAACGAAATTTCATATATAATTGTATTCAAAATCGCGCTGTGCGCAAAACGGTTAAAGGTAACAAGTTACTTTTTTTTTCGTTGTAATGTAACACTAAATTGCAATCATTTTGGTATATAAACACATTGTAAACGATAAAAGCAACACACAGAAACTATTATCACAAAATAATGCATGAATTCGAATACGCGACGTAAACAAATATTTTTTTTTCAAAACATTCACCATAAATCTAAATAAATATTGTCCTAGAGACTTCCAATTTCTTTCAAAATGAAGCAAATGATTGAATATTACTATACTGTAAGAGTATTAGCTTACAATTGCAGTTTTCGACCATATCTGATGAGTTAAAGTTGACCGAATGTCAATTTTTTTATATATATATTTTTTATATGCATTTATTTCAAAAATAAGAAAAAGCTACAACCTTCAAAATATTTTTCGTTTTATTCTACATGAAATTGCGCACATTTTCATATATAAAACTCTATGAAATGCCTAATATGAAATGGAGCAAATCTTCCGAGAATGGGACGTACACTTTTCGGAGATTTGTGGCGGAGAATCCGAGCGTGGAGGGAAAAGAAAGATTTTTTTTTAAATTCACCATAAATCTAAATATTTTGCTAGATACTTCAAATTTGTTTCAAGAGCAAATGAAGATAAATGACTGAATATTATAGATTGTAAGAGTTTTAGCTTACAATTGCGTTTTTCTTTTTTCGACATTTCGGTAGAGTCAAAGTTGACCGAACTTTGGTTTTTTTTCTATTTTATGATTTATAAGAAATATTTTCAAAAATGAGAAAAGCTACAACCTTCAATTATTTATTGTTGTATTCTACATGAAATTGCGCACATTTTCATATATAAAACTTTATGTAACGGCTAATTTAAAATGGTGCAAACATTACCACAATCGCACATATGCTTTCCTCAGTCTTCAGGCATAGTGGCCGGAATATTGCGGAAGACAAGATCTCCATGATTTAATCAGGTCTTTCAAGACCTCGGAGACCAAGACTGTTAGAGCCACCCCAGTTGGAACCTGGAGGTGGTTCTAATATTTCTAATGTATCACGATTTGAACCTCTGCATACAGCATCTTTCAGAGACTTGACCAGAAAGTCTTTGTTTCTCTTCGCTTTAGCCTCAGCCAGGAAGAGAACTAGAGAAAGGGTAAGCGAACTGCAAGCATTGGAAGGCACAGTTGGTTTCAGGAAGGACTCAGCAGTCAGTTCCTTCAAACCCCTTTTTCTTGCTAAGAACGAAAACCCTTCGGAACATTGGCCTAGAACTTCGAGGTTAAAAGACTTTCTTCACTTGCAGGAAGAAAACTAGAGAGGACTCTGTGTCTAGTCAGGATCCTCTAATTCTACCTGGAGAGGAAGAAACAACTGGGAGGTAACAAGGGAAGTCTTCGGTGCTCAGTTAGAGATTCGAAGAGATCCATCTCTAAGAATGCTCAGGTTTTCTTCATTAAGGATGTAATCAGACAAGCCCACTTAGCCTGTGAAGACAAGCACCTCAAGCTCCTGAGAGTAAAAGCGCATGAGGTGAGAACCATCGCTAACTCTTTGGCTTCTCAGAAGAACTTGTCTCTCCAGACTCTCTTCGAATCTACATACTGGAGATGTAATTCAATGTTCACATCCCATTTTCTTGAGAGACATTCGAATGATGTATGATAAGTTTTCTCTCTTGGAGCGTACGTATCTGCGGATTCGTTGCTGGGACAGGGAGCTGAAGCCAATCCTATTCAGTTTAGTGATGTTAGGGAGTTTAACGGTTTGTGATGTGTGTTTTAGGTTAATTGGAAGAGGGTACTGGAAGTGTACCCCTTTCAGATCTAAGTTCTAACAATGTTAGTGTGGTCAGGTGGTCGGGATTGGTTATTGTGCTCCTTGTAGTATTTTGGTACCTAAAGCTCTGTCATGTAAGAGGGTTAGTCCCCGTTGATACGATACAGGTAAAGGCTCTGCCATGGAAGTGGGTTTGCCCCCATTGGCACGATCCAAGACAAGGCTCTGTCAAGTAAGTGGGCCAGCACCCATTGACAAGATCCAGAAGGGCTATCGGTCACAGGTCCCATCCTCGCTGAAGCTCTTGAAGCAAGCAGACTCATAGACAGTATCCATGAAGTCTTTTGCCCTCTCAGGTAGGAACCAAGGTTGTTTTATGATACCTACAACTATGTTGTTTCCCCATTTTTATATTTATTTTATATGCAGCTGTCTCTTGCCCTCCTCCAAGGGTGCCAATCAGCTAAGTATATATCTGCCGGGTAAGTTGCATGTACAAAAAGGATATTGTTAAGATACAATAAAGTTTTATACATTCAACTTCCCTGTCAGATATATACTTAGCTATAGACTCCGTCGTCCCCGACAGAAATTCGAATTTCGCGGCACATGCTACAGGTAGGTCAGGTGATCTACCGCCCTGCCGCTGGGTGCAGGAATAGGAACCATTTCCCGTTTTCTAATTCAGATTTTCTCTGTCGCCGGACCATCAACATTGTTGTTGGTTCCTCCTGACTTGATTTTCGTGTTTCATCGCTATTGATCTTCTAGACTGGTTTAATTGGTGACGTATTGGATCTTTGGTTGGGCATACGCTTTTGTGGACTGTTAATTGGATTTGGATTTGGATTTTTCTCAGAATGTCGGACTCTAGCTTTTCAGTTAGAAGACTGTGTGTGAATGACGGTTGTACGGTGAGGCTACTGAAAGCTTCGGTAGACCCTCACACGGTTTGTAAGGGGTGTAGGCAGAATGAATGCTCTGTAACTAACACCTGTAATGAATGTGTAGATTTGGATGAGCAAGAATGGAAGACTCTAAATTCCTATTTAAGGAAATTAGATATGGATAGGGCGAGAAAGGCTTCCTCCAGAAGCGTAAGTAGGTCTCGTTCTAACGAGCCAGTTAGTGTACCACCTAATCCTAAAATTATAATTGCTTTCTCTTGTACTACAAAGACTGCAAATCCTTCATCGGAGATTGCAGATCTAAAAGCTGCCCTCAAAAGGATGGAGCTTCAAATGCAAGCTCTGCAAGGTAAGCACAGTGAAAGTGACGTAAGTGTTCCCAGTGTAGTGGAGGGTGCGTCTGATCAGCTCTATCTCGCTCCCAGGTCTAGACCTCTTCCAAGCTCCCAGGCCCAGAGGAGAAGGAATGTCAACAGCCTTACGGAGGTGATGGAGAATCCCCACTGATCAGGCGTCCCCTCGGCAGATTCTGTTGCATCCCGGACTGCCAAGGATAGCTATAGGAAAAGCATCCTAAAAAAAGTGCTTCTCGTCATCAGATTCTTCTCCTCAAAGAAAGGGCTGGAGTTCGGACGAACTTTCTCGCCCGTTGAAAAGGAGTTGGAAGGCACCGACTTTGGATTCGAGCCCAGAATGTTTTCCTGAAGAATCTCCATGCGAGAGAAAGAGATCTAAGAGTGCCATTGTTGCACCAGCTCTCGACTCAGAGTCTCCTACATCCTCTAGACCTCCTTCCCCGCTCTTGGATAAGGAAGAAGAGGATACAGCTACCAAGATTCTCTTAAAAATGCAAGAGCAGATCTCCTCATTAGTAGGAGTTCTAAAAAAGGATACTCCTAGAAGAAAAGACTCTTTCCTTCCTGTAAAGAAATCGACTGGAAGGACAGACGTATCTGGCTCCAAGCTCTGCTACTCTACTCCTTGGACAGGAAGCAGGTGAAAAGCGCCAGAAGTGCCAAAATCGCCAGCCTGGCGCAATGCGCCAAATGCGCTAGAAGCACCAGAAGCGCCAGTAGCGCCAGCCCGGCGCCAGGCGCCACAATCGGCATCCAAGCGGCAGATACTAGGATCTTCCATCGTTGAGAGAGAGATTAACCAAGAGGCTTCTTTTAGCTTTGCACAGGATCAGCCTTCTCCTGACAGAGACTCTAGTTCTAGAGAGAGAGGCTTCAGCCTTTCAGACCCACTGGTTTTGCTATGACACACCCCTGGCTCCTCCCCAAGACAGTCGTAAGCGAGCACAAACCACGCCCATCGGGGCGGAGCAACCAGAGACGTGTGAGTTGACAGAAATCAAACCGCCATATTTGAAGTTGACAGGACACAGGCAACACCTGTTACACCTCACCATTACTACAACCCTCCCCTAATTATTGTTACGAGGGACAACGACTTAATCAACCAATGAAAATGTCCAAAAAAGTTGTAGTATCAGCAGATGTGCATAATCTTAGCGAAACTAGCGATGATGACAATATTCCACCGGCACAACCCAAAAAGAAGAGAGGTCCCAAAACGTAAGAAACCAGCCAGGAACCTTCCAATAGTGAAATTCTTCGATTGTTATTATTACAGAATCAAACATTATTGAAACTAGTGGAGAAAGGGTAAGGTTTAATATTCTGTTTTTATATAAAAACGTCTTGGATAGCAGCGGATATAGACTGATGACGTCACAAGCATAGCAGTAAAAGGTAAACAATGAGCCGGAACGGACCGTGCGGTAGTTATAATCGTAAAAGTTGAGATTAGATCAATTTCGAGACCGAAGTACATTATCATATACTAATTCTAAACTATGTGTAAAGTGAGCCTAAACATTATAAGGACTAGATACTTATATGACAAAGGTAATTAATGTTGTAAGGTGAGGTGTTAACTAGTTTTGCCTTACGTTCCAAAGAGGCGAGTAGCCTAACTAGCCTAACTTTTTCTAACTTTGAGTTTAACATACTACGTCAATCTAGGCTACCTATTAGCCCGCTCCTTCCGCCTATCCCACCGAGATCCTATCGTCGACATTTACTGAAGGGGTTCCTGTCAAAGGCGGTATAATGCGACCTACCTCAGCTAATGGGTAGAATTTGATTATCACACTAGTTTTCCTTTCGATATAATGGTTTACCCCCCCCTTACCATGAGGAAACTGCGTCTTAAGAATTTCTGACAGGTCGGCTATATAAATAATATAAGATGATCACTGTAGAGGCTATATAAATTTAAGTATGGGATATTAGTGAGAGGATGCCGATTGATCTGAATTAACCGATGAAGGCTATTTGAGCCTAGAACCCGATGCCTGGCTTCAGCCTTCTAGGTCTGCTGCTGTCCTACCTGATTTGTAAATTCATGAGCCACATTATAGACATCAGTTAAACTTTTATTATCAAATTTAAGTCTAGGTTTTCACTCCTATTGACAGAAGTGGTTCGACTGCAAAAAGGAATGACAATACTCCTCCTCCTAAGCGCCCTCGCCGTAAAGTAGATTTACCTGAGAATGCAAATGAAGAATTATTTACTACTTATAATGAATAGTAGTGACTATGAAGAATTTAACCCGCTTACCTTTAACAAACATTCTACTTATCTATCTAACAATTTTAATGCTGTGCCCTCCATTCATAGAGATGGGAAAATACAATTAAATGACTCCCTAATTGCATTAACATTAAGTGAAGGAGACAAAAACTCTCATGATCAATTCTTTGTTTGTAATCATAATAAAAAACTTGCAGACCTTTTCAAATTGATAAATTTGCCAAAGTTGAACTTTTGGCCAATTGGCAGGTTGTTTAATGAAGATTTCAAGAAGAAATTTCACTTTGATATTGAAAACATTAAATGGCTATACGTGTATCTTCTTTTCAAGGGCATGCAGCTCTGGCGCAATTAGCTTACCCCTCTAAGATTAACGATATTGATTTCATTACTAAGGTTGGGCCTTTCAGGAAACACATTGATCTAATTAAAAGTTTAATCCGCTCATTCAGAAGTAGATCTTTACCCAGGAACCTCAATTTAGATACCAGAGATGCTATTATTAAAGCTGAAACTAATGATATATGGGTCTTATCAGATGATCAAAGGAAAGCTATTGCTTCGTGCTTTCGAGGCGGTCCCCTCCCTAGAGGAGGGGATATTATCTCTAGAAGTGGAAGGTTCAACTTTGGAAAGCATCAGGGCTACCCCAGAGGGAAATTTAATTTTTACAGAGGATTCAGGGGAAGCTTTGGGTTCAGGAATAGTCAATCCCTACAGGCGAGGTATAAAGAGAGGTGGCCGAAGAGGGGGAAGGAGTACAGGGGGACAGACAGCAATTAATTCAGACGTCAAAGATAAGAAACAAAACTAATTATGCTTTAAATCTTAATACCGTCGAGCCCTGCTCGGACCAAGAGGAAAATAACCTGGAGCTACACAGTAAAGATAAAAATTTGGCAAATGTTTAAAAACAAAGAAAAAGAAAAGACCCATCTAACCAATTCAATGATATTGGCAATGATATTTGGAAGAATTAAATTTCCCTACAGAAGCCTCTACTCCAAGGAAACCTCTCTCACGCCCCTCCAGTAAGTGGGATAGGTAGGTCATTGACAAATAAATTAAAAAATTGGCAAAAAACTCCCAAATTCTTCTTTTGCATGCAACTTAATCAGTAAGGGTGTGAGACTCCCATTTACCAATAAAAATAAGGCTCAAAAGACTTTGAAAAGATTAGGGGTTGATAGATATTATTCTTCTAGCAAGAGAATAATACTAGAGAGAGAATGTAACAGATTACTAGACCTAGGGGTAATAGAACAAATTAAACAGAAATTCTTTTTACTACTCTAACCAACATTTTACAAGCTTAAACCCGATGGGAGCATTCGCCTAATCTTCAATATGAAATGCCGCCTTAACTACTATGATCAAGAATCCATTCTTTCTCTATGCTGAAACCTAAAACTATATTCCCTTATTTGCATTTAAACAACTGGGCATGTAGACTTGATTTAAAGGACGCTTATTGGCACGTCCCTCTTCATTCAAGTGCTCAAAGATTCTTACGTTCAAATTAGGAAAGCGTAAATTCAAATGGACGGTTGTTCCCTTCGGGTTAAAGACAGCTCCCCTACATCTTTTCCAAACTAATGTACACAGTAGTTTAAATACATTAGGAAGGAAATATAATATACTCATCTTTAACTACTTAGATGATATACTCATATTGGCAGATGACTTTCACAAATGCGAGGCTCACATCCAAATAGTCATTAAAGTGCTCACGGAGATGGGTTGGCAAATATCTATTAAAAGTCTGTTATTCATCCAGTGCAAAAGATAGAGTTCCTGGGAGTTCATTATAACTTGGAGAACAAACAATGAGACCAATGCAGAAAAAACATTGATAAATGTATCAGGCTTGCCAATACAGTATCCAACTTGAACAGATCTGACCTCAAATTATATCAAAGATTGATAGGATCACTTAACTTCTGTTCCTACTACACCTTTTATGGTAGATACCATCTTAAATTCCTTCACAGATTTCATAGATATTTTGCTAAAGGATATAGAATCATTCCTCCTTCTTTCAAATCCTTTCTAGAAGAATGGAAACAGACTAACATGTATAGTGATATAAACATTCCTAATAATCAAGTAGATCTAGAATTATTCACAGATGCATCCAACTTTGGCTGGGGTGGAGCATTAGTAGGGAGAACATGGCATACTCTCAACTAATAATACATGGCTACAAAATGAGAATACTCTGCACATTAACATTAGAGAACTACTTGCATGCATTTACTGTATAAAACACTTCAGAGACAAACTTAGAAACAAAGTAGTACTAATTCACATAGAATTCACAAGTAACAACTGTTGGGTCAAAAACATGGTAGCATTAGGAACGAAATCGCCCAGGAGGCCATCAAAGTGTTTTACTAAAACATCAAAGGAAATACAACCATAGACATTCAAACTAAATGGATTAAAGGGAAAAGCAATGTGATGGCTGATTCCCTACCAGAAGACTTTGGTTCCATACATCCAGAAGCACTCTTGACGAAAATCTATTCAATTTAATTTGCACAGAATATGAATTTCTTTCCTGAAATAGACCTTTTCACCAATGGCTTTAATTCTAAATGTAAAAGATTTTGTTCTTCCGTACCCAAAACAAAAGCAATCAGTAATAATGCTCTCACATTTGCTGGAAGGTTCTTCTCCTCTTTATGCTTTTTCCCCCAGGCTTCTTACTGCACAAAGTTGCTTTTAAGGATATAAATCGAATGTAATAACAACATGCTCTTCGCACTATTTCCCAGGAAACGGAACCATGGATTCCCCTAGTCAAGACAGTCTCCAAGGAATACCGGAAGTACATCAAAGCAGAAGCTGCCAGATATCTTCTATGGACTGTACCTTACCCTTGCGCAACACCACTTAAATTTGATCGCCTTCAGAATATAAAAGATCAACTACCTTCATATTTCCTCCAGAGATATGCAACAAAATTACTTCCAATTTACGAGACAGCTCCATGGCCAAGTACCAAAATCCCTTCAGTAGCTTTAAAGAGTTCATACACAATAAATATGGAAGTAACAACAAGTTCCCTCTTTTGTCAGTGCTACTCTATTTTAACAAATTAATAGACAAGGGCCTAGCATACAACACACTAAAAGGATACCGAGCTGCTCTTTGGACCAGTTTTGAAGGGATACTTTCCCAATTATTGTCTAGCAGAAGACAAGTATATTAAAGCTATGCTTGATGGAGTAAATAGAAGAAGACCCAGCAATTCTCATCAATTTCCAGGCTGGGACCTTGATAAAGTGGTTTCCTTCCTCAACACTACAAGAGATGATTCTATATGCTGCTGATGATTCAGAAGACCTTATTCCCTCGTAGCTTTGGCTTGCCCATTGAGAGCTAACCAATTTAATCATCTATGTATCTCCAGGAGCACTTTCACGGCAGAAACCATTGTGTTAAGGAACCACCCTTCCTTCATGGCCAAGAATCAGAGAAACAATTACACTCCTATTGAATTCAGCTTTAGGTGTCACCCTACCAAGCCAAAAATTTGTCCAGTTAGACAATTAAACTTTTATCTGAAGTACACAAATAAAATCTGTGCAGAAAGGAATAAGATAGGGAAGACCATATTTGGCTGGATGAAAACTTCAAGATCATGTCCCTTCCAAAGATGAGGCAGCTATTCAGGGACTGTATTTTCAGAGCTGATCCTAATGCCAGAAAACACTCCACCAATTTCCACTCTATCAGAGGTAAAGCAGCTTCAAGGATGATGTATAATGGAGTTACGCTGCAAGAGATAATGACTAGAATGAATTGGAAAAGCAACTCTGTATTTGGGTCATTTTATGCTCTCCTCGGTCTACAGGGAGCTTTCGATGCAGTCGTTGCAGGACTTCATCTTCATGCCCCCTGAAGTATCGGGTGAGCAAAACCAGTGGGTCTGAAAGGCTGAAGCCTCTCTCTCTAGAACTGACAGTTTACTTGTGAACCTAAGTTCTGGAGAGAAGAGGCGAGGCCTTTCAGACCCAGGGTCTAGTTCACCCTCCAACCCTACCCCGTAACCGAGGAGACCATTCTGGTGGAAATAAAGGATTTGTAAAGTAATTACATACAAAAGTCAACAGCTTACAGGTTTCTGAAGGCCTACCATAACATTTTTCAATTATTCATAAATTTCTTTAAGGTACACTTAGACTCTTATCCTTGCATTTAGAGGAGATGCAACTTTTAGGTAACAAGATAGGAATACCTTGGAAAGGGGAGGTGAACTACTGTCACATTATATATCGTAGAATATAAAGAGGGATGAAAATGTTTAAAATTCACAAATTGGAACTTTAAGTTACTACTTGTAGTAATTTGCAATCTCAAATAAATCTCACAGGAAAAGGAAAATGAATGGTAAGTACAGATATACTTCATAGCAACTTGCAACTTCAAATATGGCGGTTTGATTTCTGTCAACTCACACGTCTCTGGTTGCTCCGCCCCGATGGGCGTGGTTTGTGCTCGCTTACGACTGTCTGGGGGAGGAGCCAGGGGTGTGTCATAGCAAAACCAGTGGGTCTGAAAGGCCTCGCCTCTTCTCTCCAGAACTTAGGTTCACAAGTAAACTGTCAGATGTCGCACAGGCGGCTGTAGCCCCTGTCGGGATGGAGCTTTTTCTGTTAAGAGTGTATTGCAAGGACATCCCTCTACTGACAAGAGAGAGAGATGTCGCACAGGCGGCCGTCTCTCTTGTCAGAAGGGAGATCATGATAGAGATTTTTCGCAGGATCAGCTTGCCCTAGCAAGGACGCATGATGTCGCACAGGCGGCTGTTGCCCTTGCAAAGGTGGCTTAGATACTGCGAGAGACACTTCACCTAGCGAAAAGAGACGCTCCTCTTCGGTTGATCGCTCTTCCCCCATCAGGACCGAACATGAATTAGAAGATATTTCGGACTCAGAAGCTCATACGGGGGCGGGCCTCTCAGATTATAAGACTTTGGCAGCCCTTTTACTGCAAGAGTTCGGAGACTCTCTGAGTCCTGCCGCACCTCCTTCTCCTCGATCTTTATTTACGAGTACTAAGATCTCAAAGTCATCCTCCTTCTTGAAGATGAGACCGACCATTTCCATGAAAAAAGCTCTGCGATTTGTTGGAAACTGGCTTAAATGTAAAGAGGAGTCTGGAAAAACCGTCTTTGCCTGCCCTCCTTCCAAACTATCGGGAAGGAGAGGTATTTGGTATGAGACAGGAGAATCGATGGGTCTTGCTCTCCCTGCTTCGGCCGAATTGGACTTCTCGACTCTGGTTGACTCGTCGAGGAGACAAGAAGCATTGTCATCCGCTAAGACCACATGGGGAACATCAGAAATGGACCATCTCCTCAAGGGATTGTTCCATGTCTTGGAAGTATTTAACTTTTTAGACTGGTCCCTTGGGGTTTTGGCCAAGAAAACGCAGGATACTGAATTTCTGAGCCCCGAAGTCCTTCATAGTGTCTTGTCTTGTATGGACAAAGCAGTCCAGGACGGATCTGGGGAAGTGGCCTCACTTTTTGGAACAGGAATACTAAAGAAGAGAGCTTTGTTTAGCTTCTTCCTCACAAAAGCATTCTCCCCTATCCAGAGGTCGTCCCTGCTTTACGCACCTCTTTCGGACCAATTGTCATTTCATCTTTCTGCCTTCCTCCCTCTTATAAGGTATGGGTTCTATGATGATGACTATTGGCTTGGTTTTGGACATGGTTTAGGCTAAATCTTGGGATTTGAAGGAGGGTGAGGATGGACGGCATGCTACCTCACCCGTAGAACTCTAGTACCTGACGTGATCGAGCGAGGGGAAAGTTTATTGTCAAACCCTATCTTCAGTGCCGGGGGTCTGATCTCGACGGACATCATGACGCCTTAGCACTGGAGATAGGGTGTATATCCGGTAATTACCCCTAGGACGACCCTAATTAAAGGGATGACCCGTCCTCTAAGTGTGACTCCATGGTGGGTATGGGGAATATCTGGATGAACTATATTTTTCACGTTAAATGGCAACCCCCCCTATTTCGGCTGACGACCCTATGCTTTTGTCAAAGGACTTGTGCACGGAACCCAAACTTCAATCAATCATGGTTGGTCCCTATGGTCAGGGTAGTACCCCTGGACTGAATGACAGACGGACACAGATGACGACCCAAAGCAATGCGAGTAGATATACCTCCAAGAAA
>NC_061095.1:32891314-32919069 GCF_015104395.2 Macrobrachium nipponense | reverse complement strand
AAAAAAACTAAGATTTTGTACTAAGAAAATTGAAATATTGTCTTAAACTTATGTTACATTTATTTTCATATTTTCTGCGATTTTCAAAAGCCTTTTGACAAAAAAATCACTCGTCAGAAATATTGTATTTAAAGTCGGAATATTTGTAAAGGTTTTTGTCTTTCACTTTCCTTTTTTAGTGGTTTTTTCAATTAATATTTAACAACAAATAGCCTAAACAAAAGAGGAAAAAATTCTAAAATATATATATTTTTTAACATTTCTATGTTACATTCATTGCCCTATTTCAGGCCAATTTTTAAATAATTTTTTAAATAAAAATTAGTCATCAAAAACAGGGTAAATTTATTATAAATATTGTATTCAAAATAAATTCTTTTTTAAAACACTTTTAAATAATTTAAAAATCGCATAAATTATGACAAATAATGTACCATAAAAAATTTAAACAATTATGTTTTAATTTAAATGAACTATTTATGTGAAATATTGTATCTAAATTGAAATATTTCCAAATCTTTTTCAGGTTTCTTTTTTGTCCTTTTGTAATTTAAATACACTATTTATGGTAAAGTATTATATTCAAATTGAAATCATTTTTAAAGCTTTTCAGGTCTCTTATTTTGTCCTTTTTTTAATTCAAATACACTATTTATGGTGAATATTGTATCTAAATTGAAAAAGTTTTAAAGCTTTGTTACGTTTCTTTTTTCCGCCATCAAAAAGAGGAAAAACTAAAAAATACTGTGCAAAAATCGAAATGATTTCAAAACTTTCAATCTCCCCTTTTTAGGCGATTTTTTAAATGATTTTTTAAAGCAAAATCAGTCAAAAATATGTCTTTTAAAAATCATTTTAAAAATCGGCTAAAAATAGGGCAATAATTTCATAATGAAAAGTCTTTTAAATATATAATTTTTTGCAAAATATTTCTCTTTATCTTAGCGGTTTTCTGTTATAATCATTATAAAAAGAATAAAAATCTAAAACAGAAAAAAGGCTTAAAACATTTTCAGTTTAAATGCAATACCCATGGGTTTCTTGCCCTTTTTCATGGATAATTTTTGCTTAAAAAAACAATTTTCAAAAATTGCTTTAAAAAGGACTATGAATGTTAAATAAAACGTTCAAAAAAATTTACAATTTTAGTACAAAATTTTCAAAACTTTTTCAGTTTTTTTTTTATTTTTTATTAAAATGATCATTAAAAAAACGGCTACAGTTCAAAAAGTAATTTAATTTGAATACAATATTTAAAGGATTTTCGCCCTCTTGATGACTGATTTTTATTTTAGAAATTAATATAACATAAAAAAATTTTATGGCTTTTTCGTTTTTTTTTTATGACTGATGTTTGTTTTAAAAATCATTTAAAATATCGACTAAAAAAACCACAATGCATTTCTGATAAACGGAGTTTAAAAATAATACAATTTGGATACAATATTTTGGGAGTTTTGCCTTCTTTTTTATGAGTTTTTTATTTTTATTTCGAAAATCATTTGAAAAATCGCCTAATGAGGGTACAATGAAAGTTTTAAAATCATTAAAATTTTTGCACAGTAAATTTTAGTTTTCCTCTTTTTGTTGGCGGATTTTTGTTTCTAAAACTATTACAAAAATTGCTTAACAAAGAAACCTAACAAAGCATTAAAAATATTTCAATTTAGATACAATATTTTACCATAAATAGAGTATATGAATATAAAAATGACAAAATAAGAGACCTAAAAAGCTTTAAAAATTATTCTAATTTAGATATAATATTTTACCATACACAGTGTATTTAAATTAGAAAAGGACAAAAAAGAAACCTAAAAATGAATAAAAACAAATAGATAATTAAAAATAAATAAATAGAAGTAAATACATAAAATAAATAAATCAATAAAAATAAGTAGATAAATAAATAAATGATATATAAATAAATAAATAAATAAATAAATAAATTATTAAAAATTTAATTAAAAAAATTAAAGAATGAATATATATAAATACATAAATAAATAAAGATAAATAAAAAATAAAAATAATAAATAAAAAATAAATAATAAATAAATATAATAAATAACAATAAATATATGTATAAAAGTAAATGAGTAAATAAATGAAAATAAAAGTAAATAGATGTAAATAAATATAAATTAAAAAATAAAAATAAATAAAAAAGAATAACAAAATAAAAATTACGATACAATATCAAAATAATTCATAAAAATAAATAAATAGATAAATAATAAACAAAGATAAATCAATAAATAAAAATATATAAAAATTAATAGATAAAAAATAAATAAAAAAATAAATAAAATAAATACATAAAAATTAATGAATAAATAATAAAAATAAAATGAAATGAAATAAATAAATAAACAAATAAGAATATATAAATAAATAAAAATATTAAATAGATAAATTCATAAAAAATAAAATAAAAAAATCAAAATAAATAAGTAGATATATATAAGATAGGTAAACAGTAAATAAATGAATAAAAAAAGTAAATAGATGTAAATAAAATATAAATTTAAAAAAATAAAAAAATAAAAAATAAATAAATGAATAACAAATAAAATAAGTACAATAAAACAAAAAATAAAAATAAATAAATAAATAAATAAGAATAAATAAATGAAATAAAATAAAGAAAAAAAATTAAAAAAATTTAATAAATTAATTAATGATTAAATAAATAAAATAAATAATAAATAAATTTAAAAAATAAATAAATAAATAAATAAAAATGATTAAATACATAAAAATAAATGAATATATATAAATAAACAATAAATAAATCTAAATAAAAAAAATAATATATAAATAAATAAAAAACAAAATAAAAATAAATTAAATAAATAAAAATAATAAATAAAATAATAAATAAATTAAAATTATTAAAAAAACAAATAAACAAATACATAATTAAACAATAAAATAAAAATAATAAAACAATTAAAAATAAGCAAATCAATAAAAAAAATATAATTAATTAATAAAATTAAATAAATAAATAAAAAAATAAAATGAATAAAAATAAATAAAATAAAATAAATAATAATAAATATAAATAAATAAAAATAAAATAAAATAGAAATAGTAAAACGTAAATTAAATAAAAAAAGAATAAAATGAGTAAAACAAAAATAAAATAATAAAAATAGATAATAAGTAATAATAATGATTATATCCAAAATAAATAAATAAAAATATATAAATCAAAATGAATATATAAATCAAATATATGATAAATAATAAATGAATAATAAAAAAATAAAAAAATAAATAAACAAATGCGTAAATAATTGAATAAATAAAAATAAACAAATAAAAATAAATAAATAAAAAATAAATAAATAAATAAATAAATAATAATAAAAATAAAGAAATAAATGATAATAAATAAACAAATAATAGTAAATAACAGACAAACTCTCAACGTCGAGTGAGGCAATGTCGTCTTTTGTCCTTTTTCCTGTAGGATATCAATAAAACTCCACCACTGATTTCAGTGAATATGCACCAGGCACGTAAGGTACCAGCAAATCATTCAGGACCCTCGCTATCCTATAGGTTTAATAAATAAATAGTAATAAATAAATAAAAAATGAATAATAAATGAATAAATTAATCAAAATAAAAAATAACCAAACATAAATAAATAAATAAATAAAAGTAAATGAATTAATAAATAAAATAAATAAGATAATTAATAAATAAGAATAATAAGTAAAAATAAATAAATAAATAAAAAAATATGAATTGTGAAAATAAATAAATATTAAAAAAATAATAAACAAATAAAAATAAATAAATAAAAATAAATAAATAAAATTTAGATAAAGTAAAAAAAATAAAAGTAAATAAATGAAAATAGATCAATAAATCAGAGTAAATTATTTAAAAATGAATAAATAAAAATAATGAAATTAATAGACAAAATAAATGAATAACAAATAAATAAATAAAATTTATAAATAAATAGAATTAAATAAATTTATAAAGAAAATAAATAAATAAAAATAAAAATAAATAAATAAATAACAATAAATAAATGAAAAATAAGAATAAATAAAACTAAACGAATGGTATATATGTAATAGTTACATTTTTAATACAGATAAATTCCATATCTGTAAATAAACCCACGACCTAAAGGGTCATTGGCGAATTAGGAGTGTCACTACGTAACCATAAACAAGACGTGAAAACTAGACCATGCTATGCAATGCTTGCAGTAGCCTGGTTTGCATTAGGACATATCATCATTTATGTATTTTGTCAACTGATCACAACACCTTCCATGGGAAGCGGTTGACCTGTTAACCCGCAGCGGAAACTCATGACTTTCGAGCCGGCAGGCTACGTATTCATTTTATATGTAAATCGCTGAGATAGCTAATGTTGCGCTATCGATGCGATGCTCCCATATAGTCAGTTCACTTCAGATTACTCAACGGAGCGGTCATCCGACCAAACCATCTCTATACTCCAGTGATGGAGCTAAGAAATAAAGTTGTTAAGTTAAAACTTCATCCGTTTGAGTCATCTCCCTTATTCTAAAGAAGAACCAACTCTACTAGATATCGCTCAGACAAGAAGGGAAAGTAGAACCAACAATGCTTACGAACATCAGTCGTAAGAAAAGACATACTAACTGTCGCTATCTTATATCATTATAATCAATAGACAAGCGGGAGTTACATATAGATAATATTCTTAAATTATTTGGTACTGATTATATTGTAACACGTCTTTTTTTTTTTTTTTTTTTTTTTTTTTTTTTTTTTTTTTTTTTTTTTTTTTTTTTTTTTTTTACAAATTTCCAAGAAATATGAACAATACCTTACAATTTTACTCACTCTCCTCTTAGTAAGAGAATTTTTCCAATAGAACTGCCCAACCTGGAAAAAGTTTGTAACAAATTGAGTGAAATATACACCATTACACACCATTATGCAGACAATCAATATAGACAATGTTATATATTAATAGTGCTACGAAGCTGTTATTAGAAAATGTCCATTACAAAAGTTGAAAGAGAAAATTCGGAAAAAAAAATGCATTTTCAGGATTTTAACACCAACCTGTGATGAATCATAGGTACTATACAAACATAGGCAGGTTTATCTACTTTAATTTCGTATATAATAATGTTCTCGATAAAATGCATAGTTTAGGGGGTTTTTGACCCCTTAAAAATTTTGCTAGGGGCCCCGGAGGTTTTTTTTCTTGAAATACTAAAGACTTATTATAACACATTAGTGAAGGAATTATTTGATTACACATTTTTCCCCAGTTCGACCCTTAGATTCCCTTTCTATCTTGTTATTCCCACCATGTATGAGTGCGCCGTTATAATTGCATATTTGATCTCAGCATCCAAGAAAATGACATTTCGAGTCCTGCAAAACACTCGTAGAATACGGATCTGAGGCAAAAATGACTATTAAGCTTCAATTTAAATACAGGACAATCTAATTTCAAAACAAAATGTCATAACAGACCAGGACCCCTCATCACCATTACTGTAAACTATTCTCTTACTTTTTTTCGTGCAACTACTTTTGTTCAAAATATTTTCGAATCACGCTGAACATAACTATGATTAACATTCTAGTCTTCTCCCTTATACCAGGACCTAATTTGCCAGTAAAGCATTGATCTGTTAAAAAATTACCCTCGAATGACCATTCTTAAAAATAAATAAGCACTTTTCGGTTTTATTACAGTTCAGAGATTTGGTAGAAATGCATTAATGAATGAAAATATCAGCGTTCCAGTCACCATGGTGTTATCAATTAGGCATAACTTGAAATAAGGCCTTAATCTTTCTCAGACCATTTAATCCTACGAAAACTCGTCTAGCTAAGGCATAAATATAAAAGTTTGTAAAATGTAAATCAGGTCACGGCAGTGTTTAAAACTATTCTATACCAGAAAGTTTTCCTTAGAAAAATGCAGAGATGCCCCATTTTTCAAAGTTTAAATAGCAAATTGCAAGAAGAGCAAAGTTAGGAAATGAGGCGCAGAAGAGCAAATGGGTAGCTTCCACATGCCTTTTCTGATAAGACGGAACACCGGTATAGAATCTCTATATCATTAATTTGAGTTATCGGAAAATCTTGGTCAGAAAGAAATGAAATCATGGAGCAAGCATTGCATAGCCATGGAAGTTCTTACTTCGATTTCTAGTTTCTGGAAAGTGTTCGCTTATGAAGATACGCTTGCTCAGGCTTTTATTATTATTATTATTACCATCAATATTATCTTAACAAGAAAACAAATCCAGCTGGAAACAGACTGATGCAGCTGCAAAAGCTCCAATGTTACGGATAAAGAAAAGCAGAATTGATAATGAATTATGTAAGAGATATAACAAAGGGAAAACCCACGATAAAGCATTTACAATCTGGAATGAGATTTTTTGAGAGTAATTGATTCTTCATCACAATTTACTGAGAGAGCGCTGATTATATTACGGAATTAAATGAGGTCATACATATGTTGAATATCACGTATATATAAAATCTAATGATGTATTCTATCATAAAAAAAATCAAAACAATATACTGATTCATTTTCTACTTTCTACATATGTAGCTCATACTTGGCTAATATTTTTAAAAAGAATTACTGTAGGTAAACATAGTTAAACGTAGAATTAAGCCTTTAATTGTTTTTCTTCTCATTTTCCTTTTTTAATTTAAAGAAAAGATTAAACAATTGATTCAGTTCATTAGTTCTTTCAAAAGAAAGTTAAAATGTGTAGCAAAACGCCCAATATTTCCTTCTATTTATGATCTTCCTGTGTGTCCAATTCTAGCATTTATTACATTTCAAATTACTGCAATGAAATAAAACTGAGTTACGACACAAGGAGGTAGTCTGCATTACCAATTATGTAAATTTATCCCATTTTGTAGGGGGGGTGGCGGGGGGCGGGGGGGAGGGGGGCATGGATTGGTAGTGGATGTTGCTATGGCCAAAGAATTGATTAAGATTATAATGTGCGGCAGTACACCGAATTTAAAAATCCATTCTGGTAGCTTCTGATGATTCCCTCAAATAATTGGGAAAAGTCCACAGATATTCATGAAGGAAGGGAGATGAGGCTCAACAAACCCAAGAAAAATAGAAATAATAAGAACAAAGTTGCACAAAAGTATGAAGAAAATTAAGATTATACAAGTCCTATATTTAGGAGAAATGATTTTCTCTTGAAGACGACTAGAAAAGATAAAGGAAAAAATAGCAATACTAAACTAAGATGATACATAAGACTAGTGCAAGCATTATTGCTTTACGGACACGAATCACGTTATGATAATGAAACTATATTTACAAGACTTCGTTGATTAAAGAACAGAGCTTTGAGAAATATGAGGGGCTAGATAGCAGGAAACCGTCAGAAATTATACCATTACGAAAGTCTCATACATAGATGAAACGGGAGACGGAAATGGCGTGGGAAAGTCCTTTATACGACCTTTGACGGCTGAAGACTAACCGATGGTAAGCTGAGATGACTAGAAACTAGTGGAACATAAACTGCACGAAAGGCACAAGTCTCTGAATCTCGGAGGACTCTCGTTTCACATGACGTTGGCGGCGATGATCATGATGGCCAGCGCTAAATTACATAAATTAATAATTAAACACACACACACACACACACACACACACACACACATATATATATATATATATATATATATATATATATATATATATATATCTATATATATATATATATATATATATGTATATATATATATATATATATATATATATATATATATATATATATATATGAAAGGCCTAGGGTTTTTGATTAATAACTATTTGTCCCAGGTGTTTCCTCTGTGACCTATGAATGTGAAGAACAGAGTAGAGGCGACGACCCGAGAAAGCTGATGAATGAGTTTCTATGGGTGTGTGATAAACTGCTTAGTTTAGACAAGTCAATGTACTGAGTTCATGAACTCTTCTCAAAGTGCCTTTGTGAAACTGGATGCAACTAGTGTTGCGAGGCGTTAACGAACTGTGTGTTCGTATGTGCGTGTGCGCCTCTTTCTGTTAATAATGTTGAATACCCAAGTCTATGGGGGATTTTGATAGAGGCGTCTTCGAGAGAAAGGCAAGATGCCGTGGCGCTCACCGGGAGTTTTTTATTAAGTGTGCTTAAGTGTTCCGGTTGCTTGGGTGGGTGTTGAATTACTTTAGCCGAAGACTGGCTTGTTACCTATTTGACATTATTGTGTTAATATCCAATATTTAACCTCTGATTGTTAATCTTGTGTGTGTACTTACCGGGATGTGTTCTGTGTCTTTGAAACAGACGGTTCTGGCAGAACTGGCAATGGAGGGGGACCAAGAGTTCCCAGAGGGGTGGTGTAGACTTTTTGGTGACTAATGATGACTACCATTACTATTAGACATTTTACTGTTGGGGTTTTAGTAGAATTGATTCATTATTTATTCACTGTTAATAAATGTTTATTTTGATGATGCGACTCTCTCATTTTCATTACCTGTTAGAGTGGAGAGAAAGAGGTGTCGGTGCTAGAGAGAGAGATTGCTGAGAGAGAGAGAGAGAGGAGTTGCCGAGAGAGAGAGAGAGAGAGAGAGAGAGAGAGTGAGAGAGAGAGAGAGAGGCTAGGTGTATTGGTTTGCCTGACGTTCGGTTCGAGCTACACGTTTACCAAATGAATAATGCGGGAATCTCCCCATTACATATATATATATATATATATATATATATATATATATATATATATATATATATATATATGTATGTATGTATAGCCGTGAAATGAAAAACTAGCAAGTTTTCTGGTCATACAATTGCTGATTTATCAGCCCTGAATCCCTATGGGTGCTCATAATCCGATGTTCAACTAGATTTTAACTATTTCTTTTGGTTGACAGTGTCTGAAGGTTAACAGCAGGCCTCCTACTCCTTTTCTCACCTTACTTCACTTGGATAAATGGCCAGCTTGATTCAGTCGAACCTCCATCTTAATAGTAATGAGGAATAATATATCCGCATTAACTACAGCTCCAACATGCACCAATTTCAGGTACCAATTCGGGGAGTACGAGAAACTAGACACTTTTATTAGAAGTATTCTTGGTTTACGTCTGCACTCCGATTCTGAGCCGGGGTATTTATGGGTAAGTATTGACGTAATTCTCTTTTTCGAATCATAGAATTCAAACATTCGTAAGGCTTCCAAAGAAAAATTAAAATCTTCGTTTCCATGCAAGGTTTTCTAAAATCTTTTTAAGAGACCTTACCTTACAGACCTTACAGTTGGTTCGGGTTGCCCCAGGTCCCTCAGTGTGAGGCACCTCTAATGTCTACCAGAGAGTTGCTAGTACATCTTCCGGTATATTTTGCATCTTCCAATCTTGGATGGTCTGGGATGCAGCTTAGATATTTGTCGAGCTTATTCTTAAACACATCTACGCTCACTCCTGATATATTCCTCAGATGATCTGGCAACGCATTAGAATAGACATGCATTATCGATGCTGGTGCGTAGTGGATTAATGTCCTGTGTGCTTTTCCTTATTTTTCCTGGTATAGTTTTGGGCACTATTAATCTACCTCTGCTTGCTCTTTCTGATATTTTTAGTTCCATGATATTTTCTGTTATTCCTTCTATCTGTTTCCATGCCTGAATTATCATGTAGCGTTCTCTTCTCCTTTCTAGACTATATCATTTTAAAGATTGTAGTCTTTCCCAGTAGTCAAGGTCCTTAACTTCTTCTATTCTAGCTGTAAAGGACCTTTGTACACTCTCTATTTGTGCAATATCCTTTTGATAGTGTGGGTACCATATCATATTGCAATATTCAAGTGGACTACGAACATATGTTTTATAAAGCATAATCATGTGTTCAGCTTTTCTTGTTTTGAAGTGCCGTAACAACATTCCCATTTTTGCTTTACATTTTGCCAAAAGAATTGCTATTTGATCATTGCATAACATGTTCCTATTCATCATCACACAAGGTCTTTAACTGCTTCCTTATTTGTGATTGTCTCATTATTAGGTCCCCTATATGCATATAGCTTTCCTTCTCTGTCTCCATAATTTATTGATTCAAATTTATCAGAGTTAAATACCATCCTATTTTCCTCTGCCCAATCATATACTTTGTTAAGGTCTCTTTGTAGAGCGTTCCTATCTTCATCACAAGTAATTTCTCTACTTATTCTTGTGTCATCAGCGAAACTACTCACTACCGAATCCTTAACATTACTGTCTATGTCTTCAATCATAATAACAAACAGTATTGCAGCTAACACCGTACCTTGTGGCACACCGGATATTACCTTGGTTTCATCCGATTTCTCATCGTTTGCAATAACTATCTGTTTCTGTTGTGTAAAAATTCTTTTAACCATCTTCCTACTTTATCTACGATATTGTGTTTTCTAATTTTCTTTGCTAATATATTATGATCTACTTTGTCAAAAGCTTTTGCAAAGTCTAGATAAACCACATCTGTTTCATTTCCGCTTTTCATATTTTTGAATGTTCTCACGGTGGACTAACAGTTGGGTTTGTGTACTTTTTCCGGGTACGAAACCGTGTTGTCCTATATTAAACAAATATTTTTATTAAATGTTTCATAATATTTTTCTTCATTACCCTTTCATACACTTTCATAATATGTGATGTTAGACTCACAGGCCTATAATTACTTGCCTCTAGTCTTGATCCACTTTTGAAAGTAGGGGTGATATATGCTAATTTGTGCTCATCATAAATCTTGCCTGTATCTACACTTTGTCTTAATAATATTGCAAGTGGCTTTGCGATAGAATGAACTACTTTCTTTAACAAAATAGCAGGGACTGCCATCAGGCCCTGCAGCAGCTCCATTTTTAATTTCATTAATTGCCTGCACAATATCAGCTTCATTAATTTCTATGTCAGCTAAATATTCACTATTTTCGTCCCTTACTTCTATATCATTATCTTCATTATCTATTCTAGGGGTGAATTCTCTCTTATATCGTTCTGCCAGTATGTTGCAAATTTCCTTTTTTTCATTCGTTAATCTCCCTTCAATTCTCAGAGGGCCTATTTCTATTCTTCTTTTATTCATCTTCTTCGCATATGAGTATAATAGTTTTGGGGTTTTGCTTGATATTTAATAGGGTTTTTTCTTCCAAGTCCCGTTTTTCATTTTCTTTTGATTGTATAATCTTTTGTTCTGCATTTTCTATCTTACTTTTTAGTTCTATAACTTTCCATGCCTTTTTTCTTTTGCAAGACCTTTTTTCCACTTTCTGATTTTCTGGAACAAGTCCTTCTGTCTCTTGGTATGCATGAATGATGTTTACTTTTCTTCTTCGGTATATATTTATCCACTATTTTCTCTAATATTTTATATAATATCTCCGTATTTACCCTTATGTCATCACTTACGAAAATGTTATCCCAATCTTTGTTTAATTCTTCATTTATTTCTGACCATTTTATATTTTTTACTGTAGAAGTTGTATTTTCCATATCCTTCCCACTTTTTCATTTCTTGCTTATCTCTGTTTTCACTTGCTTTGGAATGAACTGTTAATTCTATGACATTATGGTCTGAAATACTCGCATTATAAACTATTATTTCTTTAACATAATTCATCTCGTTCACAAATACTAGGTCTAAAGTATTTTCCTTTCTTGTTGGCAGGTGATTTATTTGTTGAATGTTGTATTCTAGTAGCATATCTAATAGCTTTTCGAATTGCCTCTTATCTTCTGCACTACTATTACTCTCTTTTTTATGTGTATAAGTACAACCACAATCTCCTATTCGTTCTTTCCATTCTACGAAAGGAAAGTTGAAGTCACCAGATAGGAGAATAGTCCAGTCCTTGTGATTTCTACATATATCATCCAATTTTTCAATTATTAAGTCAAACTCTTTAGTATTAGGAGGTCTATATATTACTATGTTCATTAATTTTTCAGATTCAAATTCTACCGCTATTAGTTCACATTCTGAGTTACTATATTTCTCATATATTTTTCCTTGTTTTTTGTCTTTCCCATATATTGCGGTTCCCCCTTGATTCCTATTTTTTCTATCTGATCTATAAGTTTGGAACCCTTTTATTTGATCATCATTCCCAGTCTCTTGGGAATACCAGAGAGAGAGAGAGAGATAAACTCGAATATATTTTAGTAGAAGATTATTCCAATAGTAGTTTTGCTCTTTGGAGCTTCTAAGCTGATGTTTAAATTGATACGTTTGGAATTTTTATTTATTTATTTATTTATTTATTTATTTATTTATTTATTTATTTATTTATTTATTTATTTAGAATATATGGTAGTGTATATTTCTGTATATCTCATATCTGGTAGTTAATAGTATATTGTTGCATACCCTCCCTATAAAGTGATAATTTTAGTTTCAAAGTAGAAATATTTAAACATGCCTTTGTAGCAGCGGCGGCACGAGGAAGGTTGCGCAAAATACGCTTGACGGGGCACATTATTATACTTATCTCTGACGATAAACTTTAACATTAATGAAAAATACTCTTCCTCGGTATCTTTATAGTAATTCATAGGTAACAGACAATTGAAGTAAACGTATCCGCTACTGTAATTATATTTTCTCTTTATTTATTTTTTGTTTTTCAAATATTTTTCAAGGACACTCGCTTTAAGGTTTTATACATATAGGTTACTTTTTAGGTTAGTTCTAGGTACGACTTAAGCTGATCTTTTGACTTTTCGATTCAAGTAAGGTAAGCATATATTGCATTTCGATATATTTTGTTTGGCTTTGCCTTATATTTTATTTCCAATACTACCAAGCTTCATTATCCTTAGTGACTGAGAAATCTATTGTTACCCTTCCTTCATTTTTTTCTTGTTGGGCAGAAGTAGACCCTCTCTGAAGCATTCTTATGTTGGGTCCTCTCAATTTTCCTTAAGCCTCGCTCCTCCTATACGTTAATATTGGTCAGCAACTGGACAATGTTCATATTTCAGCCAAGAGAAATACACACACACACACACACATACACACACACACACACACACACACACACACACACACATATATATATATATATATATATATATATATATATATATATATATATATATATATATATACATACTACATACATACATACATATATATATATATATATATATATATATATATTATATATATATATATATATATATATATACTATACATATATATATATTTATATATATATATATATATATATATATATATATATATATATGTATATATAACGTTTATACGGGAGCTTCGTTCCCTATGCAAGAAGTTTTGAAATGCGTTGAAGTAAATCCGTGATTAATCGTAACGTAGCACGACAAAAGGAACTCTGAAAGGAATACCTTGGAGTATCCAGAATCCATCTGCTGGGAATTCTACGGAATCACCCACACCGCATTTCAAAAACTTCACTTGTATAGAGCATAATACTGTATAATAAACGCTGTATATATACTACTCTTTGCCGAAATATAAACATTGACCAGAAGTTGTCAAATTCTTACTTAGAAGAGAAGCGAGTCATAAAGAAGATTAAGACTCGGTAAAACAATAACTCTCGATACAACCAACCTCTTTAACAGGACATATTATTAATATTATTATTACATATTGCAACCAAAAAAAAAAGTTATATATTTTGATATATAAATATATCATCTTATAAACAGCAAACTAATATATCCAAAAGAAGAAAAGAGTATTTTATAGTACATATTCAATGACTGTAAATATGAATTAGTTTTAGTGCTTTTTCAGTCATAACCTTAGACATGTCTTTTTAATGCCAAGGGAATTAGTGTAAAATCAGCATACTTTCGCATGTCATGTTCCAGTATAATAACATTAGCGTTATCAAGATATTTAAAATATTAGTTTGAATGATGAATCCAATGTTCACCCATATAAGGATAACGACTGTAGACTGGTTTTTCAGGTAAATTGCACGAATGATAATAAGATATGTGTACTGATCTAAATTTGGAATTACTAACTCGAGATTCAAAATATTAGAACGCTTTCATTTCTCTGTATTTTCTCTTTTCAAAGGAAATTAATATCCATTTTTTATACATATGATATGTTTAACGGACTACTTCATGTCTCTTTAACAAACAAAGAAACAAAAAAAGGCTGGGATTAAATCGGTTCCAGACCACAGTGCTTCACACCCACACAAACACAAACACACACACACACACACACACACACACACACACACGTTCATATTCTGACCTCCACCAAAATGTAATCACTTCATTCATGCCTGTTCCATTGCCCACTTCACTTTATCCATAATCTTTCTAAAACACCAAAGAAACAGGCAAACAAAACACAGACCAAAAGCATTCATTCTCTTTGCTTAAACAGGAAAATGGATTTGGGCTTTCAGAGAATCTATTACAAAGTTACCTTTTATAATTATGCATATTTTATATAAACATGAAAAATTGAGATATTTTTCCGAAATCCATATACGCTCAGTTAGGAGGTAAAATCACAAAGATACTCGGGATATGATAAGGGGAATTCTCCATCTTTGATCTCCCATTTAATTAAACCACATTTAATGAGCCAGCTCTGACGCTTTCACAACTTTGATGTTAATATTGGAGAAAAAATAATACTCTGCTTCAAGACAAAATTGCTTTTCATCACCAGTGCAAGCAAGGTTTTACGTTCCCAGAAATAAGCTAAGAAAATATATTAGTTAAAAATATTGTCACTAAAAGTATTAAATATATCCTAGTGAAAAGATGTGTGCAGATAATGAACTTAACAAGATCTCCAAATACTAGGGATCTCTTGATCCCTAGAAATGAAGATGCAAACAACGTGTAACGAAAGCGAGGACATATTTGCAGGTTAAGAAAAATATTATACTTTTATAATTCGCAATGTCATTGTAACGTTGTTTGCCTTCTCAAAAAACATACTAAAGAGATTTAGTACTTACTGTACTATTCTCTCATTAATATATGTGATTAAATCTATCCTAAAATTATGTTGACATGAAAACTAACCCAATTTTTCTTTTTATATTGAAGAGATAAACGAAAAATAGTTGCCATGATGTATGAGGCACGATTGTACGCGTTGTACATGATTTGTTGAGTAAGAATGATCAACTTACAAAAACAAGGCAACTTTGATTCTAACTGACATTTCAGAAGCGTTATTATTATGATTATTATTCCTAGCAGACATAACGCCCATTAGAGTAAGATTGTCCTTTTTAACGCCAGGAGTCGCTTCGACGGTTGCTGTGTAGGCTATATAGTGATTTGCTTGGATTTTCGGTAACGGTTTTCCACCCGTTCCTTGAAAGGGAGGGACGGAGACATAACGCCCATAAAGGGGGTTGGGTGGGGCGGGGTTCGAAGGTAGGATGAAACCCCATTATAAACCATCTTAGGGGTCCCCACCATGACCCTGTCAAGTTTCATGCCCATCGGACCAGCCGTTTGGCCGTGATTGAATGACAGACGGACGGTCAGACGTAACGCCTATTTTATTATTATTATTATTATTATTATTATTATTATTATTATTATCTGCAAACCTAATTGTGAAGCACAATACTCCCAATACTCCAAACCTAAAAGGTCTATTAAGGGAAGAGCCAAGAAATACAAAAGTAACGACTAAAATATGTGAGACAAATAACAATAAGTAAAATAAATAAATAAAGCTATAAACAAATAAAAAACATACATACATAAATGGAAAAAACCCAAACAAATAAAGAAATAACTTAACCGACACAATAAATAGATAAAACCAATGAACTGCATTGCTCGACTAATATGACTCTGCTCAGAATATAAAGGGCAATATTAGTAAAGAACAAAGAAAGTGGTATTGTTCCACAAATGATTATGTATTGAAAGCAATAACTGGAACAGGCTCTCTTCAAAACTTATCTGGATGTTTTCATCGTCTTCGGTATTTCTTTTCTTATCCGTTCGATTATCAAAACCATGAAAAGATACGCCACACACTCTTATTCAACTATTTTGGCTTTGAAGTCCTTTTGGGAAGCAAGATGTGGTATGTATAAGCAGCGTCGGGAATTATGTGGTAATTTCGATGGAACGTGGCTTTGCAATTTATATGATAATAAGGTTTTATTCTTCATCCAAAATGCTGTTAGTAGTCACTCATGCGACGACGGAAAGACGTGCAGGAAGGGCAGAGGATTGTTTTAATGTATGATGCTTCCTAATTCCTCGACCTTTGCAAAGTTCTTCAGTTAATTCATTTGCTATCAATTCCCATGTTAGTGATTTTATTTCATATAATTTTCTAACAACAGTTCATACAGGTATGAAAGGCATTCTGATGCAATTTTCCGTTTGCCAGATGGTGCAAAGATGTTGGAATTCGATATGCAAGTTGGTAGTGGCTTGATCAATATAATAAATTCATGAAACATTTGTTGTGGATATAAGGCGTAATGACAGAAGTAGTTCATTCCACCAGAAAGTAACCTTCGATATTTGAACTAAAAGAAAAAACTGACAATATGAATAGCCTGCCACCAAATAACCAGTGATTATTCAAAGACTATTGCCTTAAGGATATATGATATATATATATATATATATATATATATATATATATATATATATATATATATATATATATTATATATACACATCTAGCTACAAATGTCCTTTAATTTATCAAATTCGATCTACCTCGGAATTAATATATTTTCATATATGTTAACCGAAGGGGAATTTTTTAGTAGATAAGAAATTTGTCGGCTCACGGGCACAAACCATCGAACCAACAAATTCAGGACGCACAGTGAAGCCTTAAATCACACCGCCACCACAAGAGAATATAAGTTTATGCCGCCTCTCAACTACAAATACCTGTCGCTCTCAGGTGTTCATTGTTTTGGAGTCGGCATCAACCCACCTCGACCTCGGTAACGTTGTAGTGCTTTTGTCCACACGTAGCCATTATATGAGACATATCACGGTAATGTATATATATATATATATATATATATATATATATATATATATATATATGTGTGTGTGTGTGTGTGTGTGTGTGTGCGTGTGTGTGCGTGTGTGTGTTTACGTGTGTTGTGTCTTGGCTGGGGGTTTTGTGAATGAAAGATTAAGCTTTGCTGCAAAAGGTCCAACACAATGTACACACGTAAGGATAAGGAGTAAGAATGGACGCTTTGGATTTAGCTTTCGTTGGAACACTGTTACTCAGATAAGGTCACAATGTAAACTCAGCCAATAGATCTAAATTTAGTTTATTTACAAAAAAAAAAAAAAAAACAGTGAATAGCCTGAGATAACTAAACAACAGATAGACCACGTGGATAGGGCACAGTGTATTGTTTTGAATTACTCTATTATTCAGAATAATATGAGAAAATGGCTGAATTCACCATCTATACAAGGCTTGTTTCCAAACTTGATATCTTCTAAGGTAATTAAGTGCTGGCAAGGAGGCAGGGATGCACGACACCGGCAGTTGGATATCTGGAAAAGGATTCCAGATTACACACAACATAAAACAAAGACGTCTCGCACAACATTTATGACTAATGCATTATGGAGGGAATTTATCCTTAATCACACACAAGGGGAGAACTTTAGTGCTTAGATAAAATAGATCAATAAAGATCTTCGTGATCCTGGACAAGACACAGGGGTGGCATGTGCTTACGGGGGTGGACAAAAGGATGTTCGTTAGAGAAGTGAGAAAACTGAAATTTAAAAATGAGAATAGCAAGATTCGTCTTGGAGAGATAGGGGCTAGCTGAAATTTGCAACTTCAAGACGTACCTTAGTTGGCTTGCACGTGTAGCTTGATGTTTGATGAGGGCTCCAACCAGTGATGAGGACAAAGGGCTGAAACACGTCAGCTGTGGATACGTCTGACTGCTATAGGAACTAGGAGCGACTGAGGCCGAGTTAGGGCATTCGCGGGGGACCTCGGTTCAAGCAGAGGCTGGACATTGTCTGGAAAGATGCAAAAACAGCCACCGCAGAGTTGTGGGAGAGGAGGTCTTAAGCTAAGACTACCTAAGGCCCACCCAGCAACCCTTATAACCCCTGTGACCTGCCCTTCTTATCCTACACTAGGTCACAAGTCTTTAATGGCTTTATATCCCCACCTTTGGGGAAGAACAGAAATGCCGATCCCCCAAGTCGTAAAAGTGGGGGTAAATTGGCTGCTACTCCTAACTAACTGGAAAATTTCAATTTCTGGCGAGGCGAGGCGAGGCGATGTAAAAGGGTAAATAAATAAATATATATATATAAACAAAAACATTTTCTTATGAGAAATATTGAATTGGGGGAGGTGCTGAGCATCAACCGAGCGAGCGTGATGAGTTGCTGCTATTTCGAAATGTTCAAAACTAGTCGTGGGTGGCCACGACAAATATCATTAGATGTGGCTTCCGACGTACCATGTCATACAAACGTGGGTCTCCATGTAGTGGGGGAGCCTAAACGGCAACCATCCCACTCGTTTACAACCCTGTACGACCTGGCAACGTTGTACTCTGGGATAAAAGGTCATTGCGGTGTGCTTGGGTCAGCAGATGTTCTCCTCTCCAGGACCAGCCAGCATCTCCGTATCTCGAGGACGCGTCAAGATGCCCAAGGACCTCACCAAGATACCAAGGAAGGGGCATTCAAGCATCAGCAACAAAGGGCATCGCCAACATATCTCTTCCGTCCTCCAGTTTTCTCGAGAACTTGCAATGAAACTGTGCCTTTAGTGTATATTTGTTTTGGTGTGTGTATATGTATTGATTTAAGAATATGTTTTCATGTATGCAATTTTTATATCTGTCTCAAATGATTATATTTATGTCGTAAATTTCTTATAGTTATGTCTAAATTGTTTTGTACAAAATAAACAGAGTAATGAAAATTAAGTTTATTTTATATCTGGTACTCATTGAAGCCTTTCTGTTATTCAATGAACTGAAAAAATACTAATGCCATAAGACATACGAAACTATCTCAATGCAAGAAATCATTTTTAATAAAGAAATTGTTTTTATTCAATTAAGTACAAAAATTTTAAAGTAGCGAACAAACATCAAATTCTAGACATATGGAATGAAAACCATCTCAATGCAAAGTAATGAATTTTTAAAATATGCACAGAATCAAAGTGTAACCTATATCAAAACTATGCAAAATAGGACATTACTGAGAAAAATAGAAACCCAAATACAAGGTAGTTTAACATTTGGCTCTCTCCTTGTGCCAATGTCTCAGTACTGGGGAGCAAGAAATCATATTCTTAATAAAGAAATTGCTTTTATTCAGTTAAGTAAGAACGTTTTAAAGTAGCAAACAAACATAAAAATGTAGACATATGAAATGAAAACAATCTCAATACAAAGTACTGAATTATCAAAATATACACAGAACTAAAATGCAAAATATATATATAAAAAAATAAAAAAAAAGTATATACATGCTGCACAAAGATGACAAAAGGGAATGCAATGACCTGTGTGCAGACCAGCCCTTTTGTACCCGTGGTGACAACGAGAGGTTGACGTAAGTCCGTAACGCACAACGTTAACAATGCAGTGTACGTAAATCAGTGTTACATGCTTTGCCATGCAATACTTGCCGGTGTGCAGCTGTTTGTCGTTCTGGTAAGCGGCACGTCATGCTTGCTTACTGTGTACATTTGTGGCACACTATAATACGCTTGCTTTACGCATTTCGGCCCGTGTCACGAATCAAGCCGATCATTTCACATACATGAGCATACGCCGCCTTGATACGTGAATGTGTGACTGCGAGATGCTGCCCAGGTACGCTTGGGGGAGGAGCTTGGAAGCCAAAACGACCGGCTCGACTCTGCATCGATCTCGCTGTAAAGGTAAGGACCAAACGTGTCCTGGGCATATCCTAAGTTCCCTTTGTCTACCACCTGCTACTGATCATTGCATTATTCAACCCACCGGTAAGTCGGATTGTGACAATTGCTCCCAGTTTTCTTTTATCTTCCACTGAAATACACGCGTTCTTGTTAAAATTTTCATCTCTTAAGAATTTCCTAACTAAGAACCCATAGTAATGCATATTCCCCTTCATGAAGTCATGTATTGTTGCATTCCAGGCTGTATAGTGAAATAACAGAACTTGCCCTTGATGGAGTTAACAGTATTAATTTTGAGACTTATATGAGATTTATCCCTTGTGATTAAGTACTTTCTAGTGGGAGTTTCTTGAGTGGAAGATTTCTATCTGGATACTTATTTCCAAGATGTGTGTATATACTTTGAGCCAAGAAGCCACAGCCCCACGTCATTGAACTCAGCTGCTGATAAAAGCCCCTTTGAAGAGGCTTATGTAATGCTGTTGCGTTATTTCATTTTGCATTAGTGATCCCTCCTGATTAGGAATCAATTTTGAGCTTCTGTTAGCTCTGTGTTTATAATTCATTTGCTTCCATTTTTACTTTTGTTGAACTAGTTTTCCAGTAAGTTTAGTTATTAATCCACGTGGTTGTATAATAAACTTATAGTGTGTAAACCTAGTTTCAGCTGGCGACCTTATCCAATTCATTATCTGTCCTTTAGAGTTTTGTTTGCCCATAATTGACAGTTACGTGGGTCTTAGGTCGTACGAGGTAATCTCATACCAATTATTTGAGTGTTAAAGTAATTAACCGATCGACCCACGTAATATTGGCGACGACTTGCCACGATCTCTGAAATTAATTAGCTATTAGCCTTTGCTCTGCTAGTACAGAGATACGAACTTAGAATTAATTAACTGCAAATTAATTAAAAGTTGAAAGTCAGATCTTGTTCATATCATGCGATATCTCTAAAGCAAAGGAAGTATACGGGCGAAGGTAAAGTAATATTATTTCATTGTTATAAAAATAAGATAGAGTAGGTAGGAAAGTGTGCAATAAGTGAGCGTTCAGTTTACTATTACGAATAGGAACAGTAATATTCTAAAGCAGTTTTTGAATTTCGTCTGCCGCATTCCATCTAAGGTTGCAAGACATTGTTCGTTGTAAAAATATTGCCATATGCAGCTACTAGATTATTTACTTATCAATAAATAATATTTCCTTTCAAAGATCTTATACTTAAAATAAATTAAATTAGAATTTAGTAGATTTATTCAACGTATCAAAAAAAAATATTTTGCCAAGTAAGGAAAATATATACCCATGAGTTAACTAATTATAATTTTATTCTCAACTCAAGCTTCGTGACAGCATAAGCATTTTGAAGTTGGTTTCGCTGCCACACGAGTCTTGACCCGACTCAACGTACTGTACTGGGGTGTCGTCAGTTCGTCTCCTACAGCCGATAAATAATACATAAAGCCGTCAATATTCTTGAATAGCAGTGTGTAGTTTAGTTAAACTAATTTTGTCCTTTGATCAATAAAATAATTTGAGTGACACATTTAGTGGTACTAAATTTGACTTCTGATTTTCACACCTGATTAGCCTATGCTAATTAGCGGTATGATCTCTTGGATACGCAATGTGAATGAGTATTTAAATTGAGAATATCTATATTAATCTGCTTTATATGGTTATTCCGGTTATTCTTTTTTTTTGCCATGTTTTCCTTTTTTATATCCCTTTCATAATATATTATTTCCTTAGACCTAGCTATCTCAAGTCATAAAGGAATCATTAAAAAATGAAACGAATATAATTTAGTCTTTTTTTATCTAATTCCTTGCATGTCATCCTGTTTCATCCAGACACGTTGAAAAGCTGTGGGAGTTAACCTGACGAATACATCAATAAAGGCTTACTTTCATGAAAGCTTTCTTGGGTTAATCTTTCTGCAGCTATTCATTTCTTCTAAACAGACAGTAATTAAGAGGCCGTGCGGTTGGCACACTTGGGTGGATCGGGTTAGTCAATTTTACTGATAATTTCTTTCTCCTCAAAAAGGAAGCATTCTTCTGTTTCTTATATAATGTACATGACAACAAGAATTCTGTTATTAATCCATGGGGGGGAAGAGGTGAGGACTGATAAATGGGAACTGAGGAGAAAGAACCATTCTGCTTTAGCCGCCAGATCGCCTGATACATGGTAATTTGCCTTGCATTGAAAAGCGGGAAATGGATGGATGTGGGATTTTGTCACAGAAAACTCATGTACTGGTTTTTTGCGACAGTCTCCACCCTCCAAAAGGGGGAAGGAAAGAAAGCAGGCAACAAGGCAATCGGATGGAGTAGGCAGACATGGTCAAATGAGCGCTATGGCACGGGTCTAGCTTTCGACAACAAACAGGTACAACGCAGAGTGATCACTCGAAAAAGGCAAGGGTACAAATCAATAATCAAAAGAGAATGAAAAGCAATGTGCAAATTGTAACTCTGTTTAAGGTAATAATTGCAATAAATGGCTCAAGCAAAATTCAAGCAATGTAAAATTCATCATAACATGCTACAGAGCAACACAGATCATCTAATGGCAGCAGGATCACATCAAAATGCAATTTGAATAACATCATGGCATCAAAAGACAAACAGTGCAGGGCACATCATGATGACTGCAATCATGCAAAGGCAATGCAAGCATATATTTCAGTTCATCAATATTAACACATCTCGAAGCATCAATAGTACAATCAATACAATATCGATATTCAAGCATAGCTTGATCAATGATAAATGCAAAATCATGAAATAAACAGTCAAGATTCCTCTTCAAAGAACTTGCAACTCACTCATTGCTCATCACAGAGCATATTCATATCAGGGCCATCATCAATGGCAGAAAATTTAATAATACACTGATGCAATTATGCATAGGTGATTTAGCAATCATAAAAGATGGAAATATGTCACGAGACCAGACAATTAAGGCAAGAATAGTAACAGAAGATCACTTACACAATAAGATCATTACAATCTACAAATTCAAAGGTTCGTTGTTGCAACACAGATGCCAAAAAAAAAGCCGTATACAAGAGTTTCACATGGTGGGAGCTCTTCCCGTGCAATGCAAGTTACAAAATGTACAAAGTTCACAAATCAACACATATACAAGTCGTTCTGTTGAGTTTGCCATGGAACACAGGGTTGGCTCGCTTGCAACGACTCAACAGAAAACGGAGTATAGAGAACAGAGTCTCAGCCCTAACTCCTCTAAACTCTTTTCCAACGCGCACACTTTCAGAGTTCACCTCTTTACCTTCAACAAATACATACACTACACTAAATCAGATCATCTCTTACCCACTCCAACATCCTTTTTCTCTGTTCCTCTGCAGCCTTCCTTTTCGATTGGATACGCACATCACATACTGTTTCACTCATTTCACTCCTAACACTACTTACGTCATGACCACTTTCTTTGAGTTCATCAGTCTGTCAATTCACTTCATCATCAATGTCTATCTCTGGCTCACCATTACTTACGTTTTGTTCACTCTCGTCGTCCTGGAAATCATCTCATCATGGGCGTTCATCTCAAGCGGGACAACAGGCGTTGCATTGTACACAGGTGTTCCTCTCCCTCAAAAGGGACTTTAAGGGACCTGATGATTCTTTTATCGTCACGATAAAGCTCAAGGATTCTTCCAAGGGTCTGTTTTCACCAGCACGAGGTCGCCTACATGTAACTCAGTCAGGGAGGCATCTCTCAGGTCGTGACACTCTTGCAGAGATTTCAGATAGCCTTCCTTCCAGTACTTTTTTAAGCGACTGAGGGTTTCTGTCAACCTGAAATATTGGTGACGGAGCTGACGTGTCATCAGCATCATATGCATATCGTCGTGAGGAACCACAGGCAGCAGTAAGCGAACATCATCTCCATGGATGAGGTACGATGGTGTGAGGACTTCATCCTCACACGTCTCCTGGCTACATCAAGGGGCGGTTTTTGACCACAGCTTCGGCTTCTTTGATCAGGGTTCGAAGTTGTTCCTCGGTGAACAGATTCCATCGTAACATCATAGTGAGCATCCTCTTGACAACCCCAATCAGCCTTTCAAAAAATCGGGTGGTTTGAAAAACCCACTTGATTTACATTCAGCGCAGGAATTCTCTGTTAACATCCTTGTCGTACACATCTTGGCAAAAGGTGCTTGCAGCCCTGAAGGTCATGGCATTATCACTTTAGACAGTTACATGGAGATGGGTGAGATTCAATGATACTAAAATACCTTTGGGGGGTAGCAATACTAACTCATTCTTTGTATTAGTAACATTAACTAATCTATTTTGTGTGAAAATTACGCCATTTTGCATGACGAGGCTTAATTGTTCTACAAAATTATTAATGTGAGTGGGCACAGGCATGCCACTCTCTAACTTACTACACACTGTAGGAAGATGGTGTCTCTGTTCTAAGTAAACTAATTTCAAGAAAGGGTCTGCTTGCCAGTTCCCAAATTTCAACATCAAAGACATAATTTTCATAAGTCGTGTGAAGTCTATGTTACTCCCCTGCAATTTCCATAGTTCAGCGGGCAGAGTAAAAGTTCCTTCTTCCCTGAGTTCTCTCAGGGCGGCTGTGATCACATTTTGTCAGATTGTAGATTCTCCCTCTTCGACACATGGTTCAGGGGTCCCCTCACTGTGTAGAAAGGGCGGTCCTTCATACCACAGGCGGTTGACTTTCAATATAGAACCTCGGGTCAAGATGTCAGCTGGATTCTGCTTCATGGTAACGTACTTCAGCTCGATGCCACACTCCTGTTGGATCGAAACAATCTCCCCCACTTGATTAGAAATGAATGTGTTTTTACTTCCTGTGCGGCTACCTACCCAGGCAATAGCTACTTTACTATCAGCCCAGAGCACTACAGTGGTAAAGCTGAACAACTTACAAAGATGCTTTCGCAATCTAAATCCTAACAATAATGCTAATAATTCTAACTTTCGAATTATCAGTTTCGTTTGCTTGCGGGGCATGACTCACATTTTGGAAGTCAGGATACTAACGTGTTCAGATCTGTCTGACATAAGCTACAGCACCATATGCTTTGCTTGACATATCAGTAAACAGATGCAATTCGCTACCTTTATGCACTATTCCCCTCTCAAAGTTACATGTGTGAACATTGTTGAATTCAGTGAATATTTTGCTAGCTTCTAGTTGTTGATCATCTGACAGCACCTCATCCCAGCCTACCCCAGCTTCCCACAATTCTTGAAGGGGAATTTTTCCCCACACAAAAAGGGGACTGACTAGCCCTAAGGGGTCAAAATTGGCTACCAAAAGGGACAGTAGCTTGAGTTTGGTAAGATAATTGGAACTACTACAGCTCTGGGACATTCTTATGCCTTAAACTCAACTTATCTTCCCTTCTATCCAAACTCATTCCCAAAACATTGACTTCATCAGGTTCCTTGTAACCAATCTGCTAATCAAACTCCCTACAATTACTTGCCCACCCCATCAAAGGCATGTGGGCCTCGTCTAGCAAAGATTTGACCTTTCCATTAGTTCCCTGGCTACAAATGTCTGCAGATAATTATCGACATAGAAGGAGATGGGCTTGGAACACTTGTTGCAAAAGATAAGGACTACTGGTTATGCCAAAAACTACAACATTAAGGGCATACATGACTACTCATTTTTGCTTTCATTGCCACAAAAAACGAGCATATTTAGTGTCATCGGGATGTAGCAATACTTTGTGGAAAGCTTTTGATATGTCTGATACTAAAGCATAGGGATCGCATTGGAACTTAAAGAGCAAATCATATAGTACTACAACTAAGTTGGGACCTGGATAAAGCCAATCATTTAATGAAAGGAATCGTGAGACTCTGCTTCTCAACCCCAAAGTGGGGCAAGTAATATCCCTCACTTTTTGAATCAGTGACTTCAGAAACGAACCTGGCATCGAGATATGTTTGAAGGACGTTCTCATAGTCTCTTCAGTACTCAGGGTTTTTCAGAAATTGTGTCTCTAATGCATTCAATTGAGCGAATGCATTACGATAATTTGTATCTGGGCTTTATGGCCCGCAGAACGGTAAGCTTACATGGTATCCTCGTTTGGTACTTACGATACTACTCTTCTGGACTTTAATCATACCACCGTGGTGTATCATTCGTGGGGAGTGATGCCTACTGTATCCAATCTCCACCACATATCAACATCAAAATCTTTGGGGTGGCTCGACAAACTCGCAATGTGCAAACAACAGATGCGTTTATCCCTTCCAGGACCCACTGTGGTATGCTACCATATGACGTTACGCCGTTATGCTTCCCAAACAAACTCACTCCATCAATCTTGTCCTTACCGAGGACAAACAAGCTAAAATAATCTGCCCCAACCAGGATATTAACGTTAGTAAGACGATCACTATGAATTTTATCATCGACCATTGTGCAACCTTTGCACAGCGAATGCGCTTTTACATTAGAAAGGTCAGCGTTATGAATGGGAGTGTTTACATCATCATGGACAACGAGTTTAGTGCAGATTACTCTGGCACCTACGTGTATTCTACATGAAACAACATCGTTCTCGCCAAACAGTGCGATATTCAATCCTAACTTCTTCGCAAGCCAACTCAAGATGAAACTGCATTGGCTACCAGAATCCAAAAATACTCTGGTGGAAACGGGTTTGCTACGTGAGTACATGGTAGCTGTAGCAGTTGGTAGTAAGGTAGCTGGCAACTCGGTCGAAGGCTCGTCGTTAACCATCTTTGCAGTTACACAAGGCTTTTGTCTGCATTCTTTGACTTCTCCTTCGGTTGGTGCCTTGGTTCTTCACAGGCGGTGAGACTACTTGTGATGTTTTTGAGGTGGACTGATAACTGGGGTTGTTGGTGGGCTCGACAGATCTGGGTTGCGCATTGTCTTTCTCACAAATCAAACTGTGATGTCATCCATCACATAATTTACAATTATGTTTTACATTACATTGCCTACTGGCGTGACTGGACGCTAGGCAGTTGAAACATTTCTTATTCAAAATTAACTGACGTTTTTTAGCTGCCATAGTAGAATACTTTACACAATGAGACACAGAGGGATTGCCGTTGCAGAACGGGCAAACGGGCAAGTGGTTACACGGCTAGTGTTTGCTCCAGATCCCTTCTTATGGGCAGTTGACAATTCCTCTCTCTTCTGCAACTCATCATCATCCATTGATCTTATAATGAAACCCAGCACTTCAAACAACTAGTTCAATGAAAAATCATATTTATACAGATACTCAACTACTTTGCAATAGACTTGTCCATGCAACAACTTCTGGTTGATAAGACTTAATAACATGTCGTGATCTAATGGGGATCCACGCAAACGTTTGATTTGTTTGATTAAAGCAGTTAGTTCTATGCAGAAATTTTAGAGGTCAACATAGTTGCACATGGGGACAAAAAAGATCGGCTAGCCTTCTATGCAGAATGTCTAGTGTCTGCTGGTGGTTGCCATAATACTTCTTAAGCAAATCGGGAACAACTTGGTAGTTTGCAGCTGTTACGCACAAGGACTGAACAACCTGGAATGGCTCTCCTTCAAATGACCCCAACAAATAGATATACTTAGCAACATCGTCTAGATAAGGTCTACTACTCGTATGCACATGGACATCAAACAGTTCAGTAAATGTGGCGAATTCGCTCTTTTTGCCTTTACACGTGGGCAGGGGTAGCTCTTTGAGACGTGGTAAACGTGTTGTTGGCTGCATTACATTAGTCAACATGCCAATACGACTCAATAACAAGGTT
>NC_061095.1:32876314-32886314 GCF_015104395.2 Macrobrachium nipponense | reverse complement strand
ATATTCACGATCCTGTTCGTAACAATTTTGTCCGGATGATACAATTCAAGGAGGCACTGGACATCATTCCACTTTTCCAATGCGGCTTTTATCACATCACTGCTGACATCTGTAACTTCCTCCCCAGCCTCCTCTTCGTCAGTTGATTGCTCCCGAGCAAGTTGCTCATGCTGCTCTTTGTGGAGTTGAACAAGTTCGTCCGCAGTCAAATCTTCTGAATGTTCAGCGACCAATTCTTCAACATCTTCCGTCGTTGACTTGTAGACCCATACTGTTGCCCATGGACACAATTTCTTGCACATCTCTGCATCGAAGCCCTCAAAGTCACGGACAGTTACGCACTGGGGCCAAAAGTTTCCTTTCCACCCCCGCAGAATTTAATGTGCGGTACGTAACTTCAGTCCATGCATTATCAATGAGGGTTATGCAGTGAAAAAAACATTAAAGTGCTTCTTCCAAAATTCTTTTAAGGTTAATTTTGTCTCTTCAGTTACACGGAAGCATCTGGAGAAGAGCGCCTTCGTATATAATTTCTTAAAATTGCTAATGACTTGTTGGTCCATGGGCTGGAGAACAGAGGTCGTGTTGGGTGGAAGGAACTTGAACTGAATGAAGTCATGTTCACTGCAGTCAGCCAAGTACGAAGGGTGTGCCGGGGCATTATCCATGATCAGAAGGCACCGCAGGGGTAGCTTGTTCTCTGTTAGGTACTGACTCACGGTCGGCGCAAACACTTCATCAATCCACTCCATAAACAAGCTCCGTGTCACCCATGCTTTTGTATTGGCCCTCCACATTACAGGCAGTCTGGCCTTATTTACGTTGTGCTGCTTAAAGGCATGCGGGTTATTTGAATGGTATACAAGTAGCGGCTTTAGTTTCAAGTCCGCCACTTGCGTTTGAGCATAACAAAAGCGTAAGCCTGTCCTTCATTGGCTTGTGGCCTGGGAGCGCCTTCTCTTCTTGGGTGATAAATGTCCTGTTGGGCATCTTCTTCCAGAAGAGGCCCGTTTTATCACAATTGAAAATCTGTTGAGCGACGTATCCTTCGGCCTCCACGAACTCGGCAAACTCAGTCACGAATGCCTCAGCAGCAGCCTTGTCTGCGCTAGCAGCCTCACCATGCCTAATTACAGAGTGAATTCCAGTTCTCTTTCTTGAAGTTTATCAAACCAAAACCCTTTACTAGCCTTAAAATCATCTGGCGTGGCACTAGTAGAAGGATTTCCTTCAGCAAACTCTGATACACTTGCCGAGCTTTCTCGCAGATGATCGGCTCGTTTACACTATCACCTGCCATCTGTTTTCTCATGTACCCACTTCAAAATTATTTTTTCTGCCTCTTCGAGGGTTTGCGATCTCACATCTTGGTTAGTACTGTCACTCCCTTCGCAACATTTGCTTCTTTAATGGCATCCTTGTTTTTTAAAATTGTCGAAATTGTCGACTTGGCCATCTTGTACTCACTTGCGATATCGGTCACGCGAACACCACGTTCAAACTTTTCTATAATTTCTTTCTTTATTTCAATGGTTATCTTCCTCTGCACCCTCTTCTCACCATCACTCTTCACTTTCTTACTTTCACCACCACTCTTCACTTTCTTAGGGCCCATTATGAAGAAAATCACAAGTTTTAGCGCAAAAAATGCTAAGCGAATTGACGAACGTCTTGTACACAATGAGATGAGACAAAGAGCGCATGACCGTTGGGTGACGCCGTGCGTGGGCGGCTGGAGGATGGCTGGTCCCATGGCAACTCAAACGCTCTCATGTGTGCTGGGCGATTTCGCGCATTTTTCAAATGTTTGTGTCTAAAAATTAGTTTGTGAAACAAAGTGAATTGTTATTTTCCAGAAATTTCCAGCATTTTTTCAAATGTTCATGTCTCAAAATTAGTTCATGACCCAAACAGAATTTTTATTTTCCGCATTTTTTTTGTTCGTATCTCAAAGTTAGTTCGTAAGTCAAGGGTGAAATTTTACCTATAATTTTGGTCGGGGATCGAGTTGTACGTGGTCAATGCGTTCGTGAGTCAAGGGTCTAACTGTATATATATATATATATATATATATATATATATATATATATATATATATATATATATATATATATATATATATATGTATATATATATATATATATATATATATATCTTCTTCTTCTTCCCAGCTTGTTCCCCATTTTTTATATGGGGTCGCCGTTTCGGATGAGCCGTTTCCATCTATTTCTATCTTGTGCTTCTGCCTCATCAATTCCCTTCTCATTTAAGTCTCCTCTCACACAGTCCTTCCATCTCTTTCTTGGTCTCCCTCTTTTTCTTCTTCCTTGCACCTCCACCCCCATAGTATGTCTCCCAGCGTGGTCCTCATCTCTCCTCAACAGGTGTCCATACCATCTCAGCCTCCCCTCCTGCACTTTCTTTGATACTTCCACCACCTTAGTTGACCCCCTTATGTAGTCATTTCTGATCCTATCCACTCTTGTTACCCCAGACATCCACCTAAGCATTCTCATTTCTGCCACATCCATCTTCTTCTGCTCTGCTTTTCTCATGCTTGCTGTTTCCGTACCATACAGCATTGCTGTTCTTACCACCGTCTTGTGAAATTTTCCTTTTAACCTAAGCGGCACTCTTTTGTCACAAAGAACTCCCGAGGCCGCTCTCCAGTTTGTTCCAGCCTGCTGTACCCGATGTTTTATTTCTTCTTCCATACTTCCTCCCGCGTTAACAAAAGATCCCAAATACTTAACTTATCAACTCTCCTTATTTGCTCTCCACCAAGCTGAATACTTTCTCTATCATCCCCCTCAGTGGTGGTACACATATATTCTGTCTTGGATCTACTTATTCTCATTCCTCTGTCCTCCAGTACTTGTCTCCATCTTTCCAATTTCACTTCCAGATCTTCCCTGCTCTCTGCACACAGAACAATATCATCCGCATACAATATGTTCCATGGTACTGTCTCCCTTACTTCCTCTATTATAAACATCCATCACTATGTTTAAAGATAAATGAGCTCAGATAAAGATATATATATATATATATATATATATATATATATATATATATATATATATATATATATATATATCATATATATATATATATATATATAATATATATATATATATATATATATATATATATATATATATATATATAACGTCCTTTACTTAGCAGACCAACTGACTTACATGAGAAACTGAGGCTCATCATCTATTTTGTGTAATCCAAATATTTTCTGTCAATTGTGTCGTTCAGTCCAAGAGTGGAGGAGAAGTAGATCCATCTTGAACAGCCAACCATTCTGTAAATCGTTATCAGAAACAATCAAAATGCTGTTTTTTATGAGAATATGGATGAATAAGATTATTGGAAATATTGAATTCCCAACAGATACACTGGGGTTTGGAGATGATAATCATGGACAGAAATATTTGAATTTATGCAAAATTTATGAAATGTATTGGCCACCCTGATAAGAATTCTACTTTTACACATTCTTTGTAGCAGTTGGCGGATTTTTTTTTTTTTTTTTTTTTTTTTTTTGCTGAGATCACTCTGACAACTTTTAATAGGGAGTTATTTTTTATATTAAAATAATCTTATTATGCCACAGTTTTTATCATAATTTATCAGCCACCGACTGTTGCTAAATGCTCTTTTACTTTCCAATTATACTTAGTTATAATATTCTTTACAGCATGGTTACTGGGATATGGAGAGTATATCTTTTTTGTTTATCATATACAAAAATTCTAAAGTAGCCTAAAATAAAATACGCTATTTTCATTGTTGCACGAAAATTCCATATCTTTAGTTCTTGCCTAAGGCAACATAAATATACTTTTAGATACGAAAAATCATCATAGACAACAATATGGTATTCAGTTATATGTGCTGTCCCATGTGTCTAGGGATCAATAACCAACACCAAGTATAGGAAGCATAATTGCTATTAAAGCTAATATTTATCTCTCAGAGCCAAGGCTGGAGTCATTGATGCTGCAGCCAACCATCAGACCAGAAGTGGAATGTAACCTCCCATGATTTTATAAGAGCTTGGATCTGGATTCTGTCAATTGAGAAAAGTGTCATTCATCTGCAACCAAACTTAATAGTTAAAGTGGAATCCATCCACCCAAGATCCCTTTGCACGGGTGGTTGAAGAAGAAGGATAGCAGTGCAGAGAACACCTAATTTCTACTAATATCGCGTATATTTCTCAATAAACGCGCGGTCAACATCGCCTTAATAGGGGCTAGCTAACAGTGGTTTTCAAAGCTTCCAAGAGAGCAACGATGAAGGGACTTGCTTTCCACGTAAATGCTGGAGTCATAGCATGGCTTGGCTGTTGACTCCTCAATATCATAAAAGAAGGCTAGCCAAATTTGTGATGTCATTAAGAAGTAATTACATTCGCTAGATATTTGTGTGATTATGTGATATCAACTCTTTCTCTCGTCTCGAAAAAATGTGCTATGGACAATGAATGTGATTTTGTAGCAATTGTATCGTTATTTACTTTCAGTCACTGTAGCGACAGTAGTTTTGAAATATAAACTCCACAGCAGTTTCTAAAGATTTTGGAGTCGTAAGAACAAAAGTTAACAAAGCTAAGCAAGTTTGATATTGTAGGTCACCCTCACTGCCTTCCCTCCCGAACAACCCCGACTTGGTTATTACATTTAGAGAGTACCATCGATTAAGTTAACTCTACAATTGGATAGATACAATTGCCTCCCTTTCTTAGATGTTTCGATACATAGAGAACTATTTCAATGTAAATTCAGTATTTATAGGAAACCAACCAACAACTTAACTTATGTTCATCTCTATTCAGGCCACCATCTTAACATCAAAAATCAATTTTTTCTTCTACGTTTTTACGAGCATTGGACATTGTTAGTCCCCAATATCTGGATCAAGAAATTGAATACATAATGAAAATAGGGAAAGATTTATGTTATCCTTCACATATATTAGATATTTGTTATAATTAAAGGACCACCAAACAAAAAAGTTTTAATAGAGTAAAGTAACAAACAGAGAAAGAAAATTCTTAAGAACATTCTCAGTTTGCCTTATTTTAACGGATTTGAAACCATTAAATCATTTTTAAAATCCTTTAAGGTCAACCTTGTTTTTTCCAATAATAACACACTAAAAGGAATATTAATAAAAAATGGCCCCATTGAAAGCAACAACATAATATATAAAATTCCATGTATGACTGCCCCTACTTTTATCGCGGACAATCGAGCAAGGGCTTAGAATAAGATTAAAACAGCATAAATATTCTGTCAAAATTGGGCAGACATCTAATGAAATATTCATTCATTTAAGTAAAAAGAACTACTGGATAAACTGGATTGGTAATTCAGTAATTGCAAGACCAAAAGATGTCTTATCACCAAATCTTTTAGAATCTGACATTTATACAACTTACTTCCCATTGTAATTCTAATATTAGTCGTAGCCTGTTTCATTTAGACCCTTTGTATTTGTAAAATGTTTAGAATGAACTCAAAGATATAATTACAGCCTTAAATACAAATTAGTTGCCTTATAGAAATTTTCTTTGTATATGTATATTTAATAAGTTTTGGGAATAAGTTTTCGTTTACCAAAGATCTGAATGTGGTCAGCTGCCGCCTGTATAATCCTTTAATTGTTTTGTCCCTGTGTCTGAGCAGTGGGACTTAATCTTTTTGTTCTTAAATTGTACCCATGTTTATGCTTGTTTGGAAAGGTTACTCATTCTCCAGGTGCGTTGGATTCTAAGTACTAATCTCCTTATAATCCCTCTTTGTCCCTTATATGACCTTTCCTTGTCCTCTCAGTTTCTCATGTAAGTCAGTTCGTCTGTTAAGTAAAGGACGCTGAGTCGAAAGATCTTGCAGCTATGCCATTGTTTATCTTTCCTTCGTGGCTTATACCTTTATTTATGCATTTATCACATTCCAAGCTTTCGTGATTCAGTTATACACACACACACACACGCATACACACACACACACACACACACACACACACATATATATATATATATATATATATATATATTTATATATATATATATATATATATATATATATACATATATATGTACATATATATAAATTTGTATATATATATATACATATATATATATATAATATATTTATATATAGTTATATATATATATATTATATAGATATATGTATATATAATACGTAAATAGCCACATGAAAGGTGAAAAATTAAAGACCAGGTACCAAGCGCTTTCATATATTGTGTACACTTCTTCGCAGTACGCAATACACGAAAATGCTTGGTACCTGGTCTTTAATTTTTCACCTTTCATGTGGCTATTTACATGCATATTTGTCACGTGCTGTTTGGTGACTTATTGCTGATATATATAATATATATCAATCTATATATATGATCTATATATATAAAATTATAATATATATATAATATTATATATAATAATAATATATATATTATATATTTATATATATAAATATATCTCTATATACATATATATATTATATATATATATATATATATATATATATATCTATAGAGATCTATCTATATATATACATAATAGATTAATATATATATTATATATTATAGTATTATATATATATAGATATATAATTATATAATATATATTAATGACTATAAATTGGTAATATTTTGTGCTTACAAAGTCAGCAATTGTACTTCTCTAAAATATTGTTGACGAAGTCAATCAAATTTGAGCAGTTCTTAAGGAAAATTCCTTTAAAATATTTAGTTCCATAGATCGAAAGACAATTCTTAATGTATATTTCAGATTTGGGAAATATTTGAACGAATACAGTTTTCATTCAGTGATATTTCTTCTTTAATTCGACGTTGTGTAATTGGTGACGCCATCTTAAACCAGGTATTTCTAAGCTATGACAAAAGCTCTTGGTGTTTATTCTCAAGTATTTTATAATATCAGTTCATGCGCACAGAAAAGAAGTCTCCAAATGTCTCAAAAGCTCTTTCTCTGCAGTCGATAGTGAAGGAAAATGGAAAACCTCTGATGCCTGGGTGATCGAGAAGATGGGCTCCCTCTTGTGTGGGGATCTTTTTCTCGTCGGAAGGGGGAAGGGAAGGTATGTAGGTGGATGGGCTGAGGGTTACTGGTGTCCGGGCCACCTGCATCACTCGGAACGTCAGCATCCATTACCCTTATCACCTCCCACGTATTCCAGCACGCAGTTCCTGAGAGACTTTACTCCTCTAGTTTATATATATATATATATGATATATATATATAATATATATATATATAATATATATTATATATATTTATATATATATATATATATATATATATATATAATATATATATATATTATAATATATATATATATATATTATATATATAAAGAAACATGATAAGAGGGGATTTACATCCAAATTTACTCAAGCATGCTCCAACATATCTTTCTTTATGATTTTGGTTGCGCAATGTCGTAAGAAATACTGAATTTCATATGCTAGATCGAAAGAAAAACGTATTGTTAAACAATGTTATTAGTGACTACAAGAAGGGGTGAATAATTGTCTCTACCTGGTGTCCGATACCATAATGAATAAAGATGAATACTATTCTTTGGAGAAGTAAAATAAACATTTTGTTAAAAGCTGAAGAAGCTATGCAATTGGTGAAAACATTAGTCGCAAAAAACATGCAGAAAAAAACCGAATGTTAGGCAATTCCGTAATGTTGAAAAGATGTATGAACGTCTCCAAAAGAATCGTGACTTAATCGCAGCGGAATGGCAGAATAAGCGTCGCCAGTTACGGGCGTATATTAAAAGAATATGTGGATTCCCAAAGGGGAATTCAGACGCCCATAAGATGTAGTTTTATCGCAGGGTTTGTGAATTAAACACGGCGGAGAGGCTCAATGAACCTTCGCTAATGGCGGGCGCATTCTGGAAAATATGTGAATTCCAGAGAGGGGAATTCAGATGTCTATAAAACATAGATTGATTGTAGGAATTATGAATAAACACTGCGAAAAGGAGGAATGAATGTCACCTATCGCGGGTGTATACTGGAAAATGTGTGTATTCTCGAGGTGGGAACTCAGACGCCCCATAATAAACGTTAAATTGATCACATGAACTGTGAATTAAATGCAGCGAAAAGTCGGCTTGAACGTCGCCAATCGTGGGCGCATGCGTGGTTGTATACAATGAAGAATGCTAAGGTGATTCCCAAAACCCAAAGAATCTTCTGTCGTTCAGACAAAAATGGCAGTCAAATATTGGTGTTTGGGCTCCAAGCAATGTAGATTATTTAATGCAGTTGTCAAAGCACAAGAAAAAAACAAGAAACTAAAACAGTACTGGTATGGGATTGCACACAAACAAAATAATGTGAAATAAAAATTAATACAATTCCTGAAGTTAATATATTCATCACTCGCACACAAGCCAACAGATTTAAAGCTTAGTCGGTTATAAAGTGGTAGGCTTGTGGGATGTAAATACTTAACCCTTAATAGGTGCGACGGGTTGTGAGGTGTATCTCAAAAAACATGTTTTTTCCCATTAATTATCGCCTGTCTCAAATCTGGGTGTGATCAGCCTGTACACGTTCACTCTACTACAAGCTGTGACTGTGTTCAGACCTGCATACATCTGTCTCAAGTGCTTCAATCCTTTTTCTGAGAATCGCTCAGGTCGAGGTCAACCCACACACACCATTAAAAGGTTAGTGATCGAAAATCAAAGTTATTACATAACAATTTCTTAATGAACAGTGTGCTAGTCATGTGACTTTGTGTTGGAAAGTCTAGCTGGATCGTGTACCTACGATGCATCACCATCCGAGTGGCTAAGATGCCATATATCGCCATATGGTCCAATTTCTTTCAGGTGCCACTGTCTGGATTTTTAGCAAAAAGCAAAGTTTTTAGATAAACGTCACATATTGAGTAGTATTCATTCTAATAGTGTTTTTGTAATGTTGGAATATGTCGGGGGATGATGTATCTATAAAATGAATGCCTTTTTTCATGGCTAACTAACACGCCGTATATGGCCATATGGTCCAGTCCCCTTCGAGTGCCAATTTCTGTGTTTTTTTGCGAATACCAAAGTTATTACGTAGCCAATTCATGTAGGACTGTGTGCATAATAGCAAACTAATATAGCTTTTTTATATTGGAAATTGTTTTAGGATGTTGTGTATATGGAATGCGCGACTCTGGGAGCGGCTGAGATGCCATATACTGCCATATGGTCCATTTCCCTTCGAGTGCCACTCTGTTTTTTTTTCTTTCTTTTTTTGCAACAAGCAAAGTTTTTAGGTAAATGTCACATATTGAGTAGTATTCATTCTAATAGTGTTTTTTAATGTTGGAATGTGTAGGAGGATGATGTGTTCTATACAATGATGACTTTGTCATGGCAACACGCCGTATATAGCCATATGGTCCAGTCCCCTTCGAGTGCCAATTTCTGTGTTTTTTTTTGTGAATAGCAAAGTTATTACGTAGCCAATTTATGTAGGACAGTGTGCAAAATAGCTAATTAGTATAGTTTTTTTTATATTGGAAAATGTTTTAGGATGTTGTGCGTTATCACGTGCGTGACCTTGGAAGTGGCTGAGATGCCATATATCGCCATATGGTTCATTTCCCTTCGAGTGCCACTTTCTGGATATTTTGAAAAAAAGCAAAGTTATTAGGTAAAAACGTTGCATATTGAACAGTGTTCTGCTAGTATAATTTGTTTTAATATTGGAATATGTTGGAGGATGGTATGTTGTATCACGTGCATGCCCGGGGCATTGGCTGAGATGCCCTTGTTACCATATGGGCCGATTCCGTTCGAGTGCCTCATTTTGTGTTTTTTTGCAAAAAAAAGTTATATAAATTAAATTGATGTAGGACAGTGATTATCATATAAATGAATTAGTATAGTTTTGTTTTATTATTGGAATATGTGAGAGGATG
>NC_061095.1:32868814-32871314 GCF_015104395.2 Macrobrachium nipponense | reverse complement strand
TATATATATATATATAAACGTCCTTTACTTAGCAGACCAACTGACTTACATGAGAAACTGAGGCTCATCATCTATTTTGTGTAATCCAAATATTTTCTGTCAATTTGTGTCGTTCAGTCCAAGAGTGGAGGAGAAGTAGATCCATCTTGAACAGCCAACCATTCTGTAAATCGTTATCAGAAACAATCAAAATGCTGTTTTTATGAGAATATGGATGAATAAGATTATTGGAAATATTGAATTCCCAACAGATACACAGGAGTTTGGAGATGATAATCATGGACAGAAATATTTGAATTTATGCAAAATTTATGAAATGTATTGGCCACCCTGATAAGAATTCCTACTTTTTACACCATTCTTTGTAGCAGTTGTCGGATTTTTTTTTTTTTTTTTTTTTTTTTGCTCATTCGTCCTGGCCAAGAATATAGGATGTCATTTCCACCGACCGCTGCTGAGATCACTCTGACAACTTTTAATAGGGAGTTATTTTTTATATTAAAATAATCTTATTATGCCACAGTTTTTATCATAATTTATCAGCCACCGACTGTTGCTAAATGCTCTTTTACTTTCCAATTATACTTAGTTATAATATTCTTTACAGCATGGTTACTGGGATATGGAGAGTATATCTTTTTTGTTTATCATATACAAAAATTCTAAAGTAGCCTAAAATAAAATACGCTATTTTCATTGTTGCACGAAAATTCCATATCTTTAGTTCTTGCCTAAGGCAACATAAATATACTTTTAGATACGAAAAATCATCATAGACAACAATATGGTATTCAGTTATATGTGCTGTCATGTGTCTAAGGGATCAATAACCAACACCAAGTATAGGAAGCATAATTGCTATTAAAGCTAATATTTATCTCTCAGAGCCAAGGCTGGAGTCATTGATGCTGCAGCCAACCATCAGACCAGAAGTGGAATGTAACCTCCCATGATTTTATAAGAGCTTGGATCTGGATTCTGTCAATTGAGAAAAGTGTCATTCATCTGCAACCAAACTTAATAGTTAAAGTGGAATCCATCCACCCAAGATCCCTTTGCACGGGTGGTTGAAGAAGAAGGATAGCAGTGCAGAGAACACCTAATTTCTACTAATATCGCGTATATTTCTCAATAAACGCGCGGTCAACATCGCCTTAATAGGGGCTAGCTAACAGTGGTTTTCAAAGCTTCCAAGAGAGCAACGAGGAAGGGACTTGCTTTCCACGTAAATGCTGGAGCCATAGCATGGCTTGGCTGTTGACTCCTCAATATCATAAAAGAAGGCTAGCCAAATTTGTGATGTCATCAAGAAGTAATTACATTCGCTAGATATTTGTGTGATTATGTGATATCAACTCTTTCTCTCGTCTCGAAAAAATGGGCTATGGACAATGAATGTGATTTTGTAGCAATTGTATCGTTATTTACTTTCAGTCACTGTAGCGACAGTAGTTTTGAAATATAAACTCCACAGCAGTTTCTAAAGATTTTGGAGTCGTAAGAACAAAAGTTAACAAAGCTAAGCACGGTTTGATATTGTAGGTCACCCTCACTGCCTTCCCTCCCGAACAACCCCGACTTGGTTATTACATTTAGAGAGTACCATCGATTAAGTTAACTCTACAATTGGATAGATACAATTGCCTCCCTTTCTTAGATGTTTCGATACATAGAGAACTATTTCAATGTAAATTCAGTATTTATAGGAAACCAACCAACAACTTAACTTATGTTCAGGCCACCATCTTAACATCAAAAATCAATTTTTTCTTCTACGTTTTTACGAGCATTGGACATTGTTAGTCCCCAATATCTGGATCAAGAAATTGAATACATAATGAAAATAGGGAAAGATTTATGTTATCCTTCACATATATTAGATATTTGTTATAATAAAGACCACAAAAAGTTTTATAGAGTAAGTAACACAGAGAAAGAAAATTCTAAGAACATTCTCAGTTTGCCTTATTTTAACGGATTTGAAACCATTAAATCATTTTTAAAATCCTTTAAGGTCAACCTTGTTTTTTCCAATAATAACACACTAAAAGGAATATTAATAAAAAATGGCCCCATTGAAAGCAACAACATAATATATAAAATTCCATGTATGACTGCCCCTACTTTTATCGCGGACAATCGAGCAAGGGCTTAGAATAAGATTAAAACAGCATAAATATTCTGTCAAAATTGGGCAGACATCTAATGAAATATTCATTCATTTAAGTATAAAGAACTACTGGATAAATTGGATTGGTAATTCAGTAATTGCAAGACCAAAAGATGTCTTATCACCAAATCTTTTAGAATCTGACATTATACAACTTACTTCCCATTGTAATTCTAATATTAGTCGTAGCCTGTTTCATTTAGACCCTTGTATTTGTAAAATGTTTAAGAATGAACTCAAAGATATAATTACAGCCTTAAATACAAATTAGTTGCCTTATAGAAATTTTCTTTGTATATGTATATTTAATAAGTTTTGGGAATAAGTTTT
>NC_061095.1:32843814-32866314 GCF_015104395.2 Macrobrachium nipponense | reverse complement strand
TATACACTGAAGAATGCTAAGGTGATTCCCAAAAGGGGAATCTTCTGTCGTTCAGACAAAAATGGCAGTCAAATATTGGTGTTTGGGCTCCAAGCAATGTAGATTATTTAATGCAGTTGTCAAAGCACAAGAAAAAAACAAGAAACTAAAACAGTACTGGTATGGGATTGCACACAAACAAAATAGTGTGAAATAAAAATTAATACAATTCCTGAAGTTAATATATTCATCACTCGCACACAAGCCAACAGATTTAAAGCTTAGTCGGTTATAAAGTGGTAGGCTTGTGGGATGTAAATACTTAACCCTTAATAGGTGCGACAGGTTGTGAGGTGTATTTCAAAAAACATGTTTTTTCCCATTAATTATCGCCTGTCTCAAATCTGGGTGTGATCAGCCTGTACACGTTCACTCTACTACAAGCTGTGACTGTGTTCAGACCTGCGTACATCTGTCTCAAGTGCTTCATCCTTTTCTGAGAATCGCTCAGGTCGAGGTCAACCCACACACACCATTAAAAGGTTAGTGATCGAAAATCAAAGTGATTACATAACAATTTCTTAATGAACAGTGTGCTAGTCATGTGACTTTGTGTTGGAAAGTCTAGCTGGATCGTGTACCTACGAGATGCATCACCATCCGAGTGGCTAAGATGCCATATATCGCCATATGGTCCAATTTCTTTCAGGTGCCACTGTCTGGATTTTTAGCAAAAAGCAAAGTTTTTAGATAAACGTCACATATTGAGTAGTATTCATTCTAATAGTGTTTTGTAATGATGGAATATGTCGGAGGATGATGTATCTATAAAATGAATGCCTTTGTTCATGGCTAACACGCCGTATATGGCCATATGGTCCAGTCCCCTTCGAGTGCCAATTTCTGTGTTTTTTTTGCGAATATCAAAGTTATTACTTAGCCAATTCATGTAGGACTGTGTGCATAACAGCAAGCTAGTATATTTTTTTTTATTTTGGAAAATGTTTTAGGATGTTGTGCATATGGCGTGCGCAACTCTGGGAGCAGCTGAGATGCCATATACTGCCAATATGGTCCATTTTCCTTTGAGTGCCCCTCTCTGGTATTTTTGCAAAAAGCAAAGTTTTTAGGTAAATGTCACATATTGAGTAGTATTCATTCTAATAGTGTTTTTTAATGTTGGAATGTGTAGGAGGATGATGTATCTATAAAATGAATGCCTTTGTTCATGGCTAACACGCCGTATATAGCCATATGGTCCAGTCCCCTTCGAGTGCCAATTTCTGTGTTTTTTTTGCGAATATCAAAGTTATTACTTAGCCAATTCATGTAGGACTGTGTGCATAACAGCAAACTAGTATATTTTTTTTTATTTTGGAAAATGTTTTAGGATGTTGTGCATATGGCGTGCGCAACTCTGGGAGCGGCTGAGATGCCATATACCGCCAATATGGTCCATTTTCCTTTGAGTGCCCCTCTCTGGTATTTTTGCAAAAAGCAAAGTTTTTAGATAAACGTCACATATTGAGTAGTATTCATTCTAATAGTGTTTTGTAATGATGGAATATGTCGGAGGATGATGTATCTATAAAATGAATGCCTTTGTTCATGGCTAACACGCCGTATATGGCCATATGGTCCAGTCCCCTTCGAGTGCCAATTTCTGTGTTTTTTTTTTTGCGAATAGCAAAGTTATTACGTAGCCAATTTATGTAGGCCAGTGTGCAAAATAGCTAATTAGTATAGTTTTTTTTATATTGGAAAATGTTTTAGGATGTTGTGCTTATCACGTGCGTGACCTTGGAAGTGGCTGAGATGCCATATATCGCCATATGGTTCATTTCCCTTCGAGTGCCACTTTCTGGTTATTTTGAAAAAAGCAAAGTTATTAGGTAAACGTTGCATATTGAACAGTGTTCATGCTAGTGTAATTTTGTTTTAATATTGGAATATGTTGGAGGATGGTATGTTGTATCACGTGCATGCCCGGGGCATTGGCTGAGATGCCCTTGTTACCATATGGGCCGATTCCGTTCGAGTGCCTCATTTTGTGTTTTTTTGCAAAAAAAAGTTATAATAATTAAATTGATGTAGGACAGTGATTATCATATAACTAATTAGTATAGTTTTGTTTTATTATTGGAATATGTTGGAGGATGGTGTGTTTATTACATGCTTGACCGTGGCATTGGCTGAGATGCCCTTTTGCCATAAAAATAAGGGCCGATCCTGTTCGAGTGCTCATTTCTAATGTTTTTTTTTTTTTTTTTGCTTTTTTTTAATGCTCATTTCTAAAGATTTGCTTTTTTTCAGTTATGGCGTCCAAGAGACAGAGACCTCTGGGGCGTGATGCAATCAGTGCACTCCTCAATGTATTAGAGAGTGACTACGAGGATGATCTGGAGTTACAGACTGAAGGAGAGGAAGAAGAATCGGCCGTCATTTTTGTAGAGGAGGAAGAAATAGACAACCCGAGTGGGCAAGCTGGCGACTAGGAAGAGGAGAGGGAAAAGGAGGCTAATCCTCTTGACCTCTCCCAAGGGGATGAGGACGACGCCGATGGGGGGGAGGCATCGGGGGTTAGTGGGACTGTTCCCATTGTTGTAACAATAACAACAACAAGTACTACAACCGCCGCACCTACACCTGGTCTGTCAACTTCTTGGCCTGAGGACGCGCTCTCCCGGGTCGAGCTTAGGAGTAGGAAGAGGAGAAGGGGTGCCTTCCAGCCCGCCCGGGGAGCTCCTATCTAGCACATCGGTCCTGAGACTGTCGAAGCACGTGATGGGACCAAGTGGCGGAGAGATCCCAATGCCTCCCTACCACCGTTGTTCACGCCGAGGATTGAACCTGGGGGTCCAACCGATGTCACCGTTGTGTGGAAAGAGTGAGCGACGTATTCTCGCTCTTTCTGTCTGATCATAAGCTAGCAGAGATTGTACTGAGATCCAATGATCGACTTGCCCTCTTGAGAGATAATTACCATCATAAGGGCAATGTTGCCCTCAGGGACATGGACCTGAGGGAAGTGAAGGCATTCATTGGGATCCTGATAACGTCTCCTGTAAGATCAGACAATCACACCACAACAAGCGACATGTGGGATCTTCTGGAGGCCAATCCTTCGTACCATTGTACATTGAGCGAGCATCGATTCGCCCTACTAACGAGAGTGATTCGTTTCGACGATTCCGCCACCAGAGATAAGCGAGTGAGGACAGATCGCCTTGCCCCCATTTGCAAAGTCTTTGATCATGTGGTGGATAATTGCAGAAAAAATTACTCTCTAGGCCTCATCTCACTGTGGATGAACAGCTTGTTCCATTTAGGGGTCGCTGTCCCTTCTGAATGTATATTCCCAGCAAGCCAGCCAAGTAAGTTCACAGATTTCCATTTCGTTTTTTTTGCATGTAATTGCTTTTTTGTTTATTCATAATTGTTTCTTTGATTATTATATAATATTTTCTTATTAGGAAAAATAATTGAAATATGATACCTTATGTGTTTATAAAATATAAAATATGTTATCTCTCTCTCTCTCTCTCTCTCTCTCTCTCTCTCTCTCTCTCTCTCTCTCTCTCTATATATATATATATATATATATATATATATATATATATATATATATCTATATATAAATATATATACATATATATATATATATATATATATATATATATATATATATATATATATATATATATATATATATATATATATATATATATATCTGTATATATTTATATATAGATACATATATCTATATATATATAATATATATATATATAGTTATTATAGATATATAGTATATATATATATATTCTATATATATATATATATATATATATATATATATATAATCTATATATATATATATATATATATAATAAGTATATATATATATATATATATATATATATATATATATATATATATTATATATATATATATGTATATATATTATATAGTAAGAAAAGTGATGGACTCCTAAGGAGGCAGGATGCAACCCGGAACCCCACACTATAAATACCACCCAGTCGAATTGGAGGACTGTGATAGAGCAAAAAAAAAATAAAATAATAATAATAATAATAATAATAATAATAATAATAATATAATAATAATAATAATAATAATAAGATATATATATATATATATATATATATATATATATATATATATATATATATATATATATATATATATGTTTATATATATATATATATATATATATATATATATATATATATATATATATATATATATATATATGTATATATATATATAAACATATATATATATATATATATATATATATATATATATATATATATATATATATATATATATATGTATATATATATATACATATATATATATATATATATATATATATATATATATATATATATATATATATATATATATAATATAATTTTTTTTTTTTTTCTTTTTTATTGCTCTATCACAGTCCTCCAATTCGACTGGGTGGTATTTATAGTGTGGGGTTCCAGGTTGCATCCTGCCTCCTTAGGAGTCCATCACTTTTCTTACGATGTGCGCCGTTTCTAGGATCACACTCTTCTGCATGAGTCCTGGAGCTACTTCAGCCTCTAGTTTTTCTAGATTCCTTTTCAGGGATCTTGGGATCGTGCCTAGTGCTCCTATGATTATGGGTACAATTTCCACTGGCATATCCCATATCCTTCTTAAGAACATAAGAATTTACCATAATTATCTTGATCCTTACCAATTTTTCCCTCTCTTTCTCTTCAACTCTGGTGTCCCATGGTATTGTGACATCAATGAGCGATACTTTCTTCTTGACTTTGTCAATCAACGTCACGTCTGGTCTATTTGCACATACCACCCTATCTGTTCTGATACCATAGTCCCAGAGGATCTTTGCCTGATCATTTTCTATCACTCCCTCAGGTTGGAGCTCGTACCACTTATTACTGCAAGGTAGCTGATGTTTCTTGCACAGGCTCCAGTGGAGGGCTTTTGCCACTGAATCATGCCTCATTTTGTACTGGTTCTGTGCAAGTGCTGGGTATTCGCTTGCTATGTGGTTTATGGTTTCATTTTTCGTATTGCACTTCCTACATATGGGAGAGATGTTATTTCCGTCTATCGTTCTTTGAACATATCTGGTTCTTAGGGCCTGATCTTGTGCTGCTGTTATCATTCCTTCAGTTTCCTTCTTGAGCTCTCCCCTCTGTAGCCATTGCCATGTGTCATTGCTGGCTATTTCTTTAGTCTGTCTCGTGTATTGTCCGTGCATTGGTTTGTTGTGCCAGTCCTCTGTTCTGTTTGTCATTCTTCTGTCTCTGTATATTTCTGGGTCTTCGTCTACTTTCATTAGTCCTTCTTCCCATGCACTCTTTAGCCACTCGTCTTCACTGGTTTTCAGATATTGCCCCAGTGCTCTGTTCTCGATGTTGACGCAGTCCTCTATACTTAGTAGTCCTCTCCCTCCTTCCTTTCGTGTTATGTATAGTCTGTCCGTATTTGCTCTTGGGTGTAGTGCTTTGTGTATTGTCATATGTTTCCTGGTTTTCTGATCTATGCTGCGGAGTTCTGCCTTCGTCCATTCCACTATTCCTGCGCTGTATCTGATTACTGGCACTGCCCATATGTTTATGGCTTTTATCATATTTCCGGCGTTGAGTTTTGACTTGAGTATCGCCTTGAGTCTCTGCATATATTCTTTCCTGATCGTGTCCTTCATCTCTTGGTGTTTTATATCCCCTCCTTCCATTATTCCCAGGTATTTATATCCAGTCTCATCTATGTGTTTGATGCTGCTCCCCTCTGGTAGCTTTATCCCTTCAGTTCTCGTTACTTTGCCTCTTTGTATGTTGACTAAGGCGCATTTTTCTATTCCAAACTCCATCCTGATGTCCCCAGATACAATCCTTACAGTCTGGATTAGGGTATTGATTTCCTTGATGCTCTTACCATACAGCTTGATGTCGTCCATGAACATCAGATGGTTGATTTTGTTGCCTCTTTTCTTGAGTTGGTACCCGGCATCCATCTTCTGCAGTACTTTTGTCATGGGAATCATGGCTACTACGAAGAGTAGTGGGGACAGTGAGTCGCCCTGGTCTTCGTAGTAGCCATGATTATTATTATTATTATTATTATTATTATTATTATTATTATTATTATTATTATTATTATTATTATTATTATTATATACTAACCTGATTTTATTTTGCTTTTTATTTGATATGATTTTACTTTTTTAGATACTAATTCTATTCTCTCTTCCTATAAGTACGGCATCAAGCTTATGTTGGCCGATACGCATTACATGTGTAATGTGATTGTTTACTTGAAAAAGGACACATTGAGGGAGCCGAGAGGACAGACGTTGGGAGAAGTTTTCACGACGGACCTTGTGCGACCTTTTCGCCGAAGGGGTCGCGCAGTGACGACTGATAACTTCTTTACTACATGTTTCTGTGTGGCAGCACTCGGCAGAAACCTTATATTCCTAAGGAACTTTCTGAGAGTGTGCTTCCCATCAAGGACTCAGTAGCCGTGTTCAATTACGAACACAATTTGACTCTCCAGTGTCAGCAAGTCAGCAGGACTAAGAAGGTGATGCTGTTGAGTTCCCTGCATCATGATCCGTCTGAAACCGAAAGACGTGAGCCGGACATTCAGATGTTTTATAATGCAACGAAAGGGGGTGAAGACAGTTTCGATCAGATGTGTTCTACAGCAAATTGTATTTGTAAGACACGACGCTGGCTACTTTGTCTTTTCTACGGGATATTGAACATAATTATGGTAAATTCTTATGTTCTCTATACATCCATGCCATCGACAAAGAGTCTGACTGGGCGAAGGTTCCTCAAAGAGCTCGCAATTGAATTTTATGCTCCCCTTGTAAGTCATCGGTATTACACGATGACCAACTTGTCAAGGCCCACGCGTATCCTGATGGTGGATACGTTTAGGCTGGCTGAGACCTCTTCCTGCCATTGGCCACGTCAAGCTGCCTAAAGCCGGCCTCACACTAGGCATTTTTTTCTCGAGCAGCGAGCCGTTGCTGCCGAGAATGAAAAACCGGGAGCTTTTAGCTCGAGATTCTAGCTTCCCAACAGGACGGGAAGCAGCGACCACGAACCACGAGCGACCGCGTATTGTAAACAAACAAGATGGCTGCTGCTGATAAGACGTACTCTCAGACCTTTGGCTTCTCTTCTCCTGAGCCACTCTCGAACCCACAAACGTTTTTTTTTACACTTGCATTCACGTAAGTTTCCGAGAAATACACCACTGCAGCACATCTTGCAACAGTCCGACAATTTCTGGGCGCCATGATGATATCAGCTGATCAGTTTTGTTTATTTTTTTCCTACGGCTCCTCGAAACCACGAGTTCCTAGTGTGACGATACAACACTTTTGCTCGCGAGCATGTTTGCGATGCATTGGGCCCGTCTGCCTACAGCATCAAACTGTCTTGTGTCCGAAGTGTATGTCTCCTGTGTAAGTAAGTTACATCATGAAACTTTTTTTTACTACTTGTTTGCATAAATACTATAATTTTAATCTACAGAAAATATACATCATCCATTTTTTACCTAAAATATTGCAATAATTTTTTATATTTTTGTCGATATTTCCAAATTTTCGAAATAATTCCCTTTACGAAAAATTTATTTTTGGTCAGATATTTTTTATAGCTGCAAAATAATGTTCAAACATCCAGCAAGCCACCATAAAAGTTTCATGAAAATCCACGAATAATAGATGACTAAATAACACCTCGAAATTGACATACCCTTCTCCCATTTCAGGTAGCAAATTTGTCCGTCGCACTTGGCGTGGTCGGGGGCCCATTTACTGTACATATGCGTTAGGTAAGTTGCCATACCGCTATATATTCTTGTTCCCTATAGAATTTGTGATATTCTGGTAGATTTTCATGCATGAATATCATATCTTATAGTAGTTATAGGCATTTTTATAAGAAATTTTCATGATAAAACGAGGACGACAACAAATGACCTTTACATTGGACTAAGTTTTTAGGATAAGATTTTTTTTTTATGACTGCAAAATAATGTTCAAACATCCAACAAGCCACCATAATAGTTTTATGCAAATCCACGTATAATTAGATAACTAAAGAACACATTGAAACTTACATTCCATTCCTCCATTTCAGGTGGTAGATGTAGCCATCGGAGTAGGTGTCGGCTGCGGCCATTTTGTTGACAGATCCGAAAGGTAGTTGCCATACCGCTATATATTCTTGTTCTCTATAGAATTTGGAATATTCTGGTAGATTTTCATGCATAAATATCATATCTTAAAATAGTTACAACGATTTTTATAAGAAATTTTCATGGTGGAAATAGGAGGTCAAAAAGTGACCTTTAGATTTGGCTCCTGATATAACAGCTAATATCATCTTTCTCCAAATATTTTTACATAATTACGTTGTAGGATAATATCACTTTATTCTGTAAAAAAAATTAGTCATTTTCTATTTCATTTAGGTACCAAACAAATTCGTGAAATTTTGACTTTTTTTTTTGGTCAAGAAAATTTACCTTTGTTTTTCTCTTTCCAGATTTTTACCTCTATGGGTCCAACTCCTTTTCTGGCGTCACATATTGTCAATTGTAGTTTTAGGAAGGATTCCCTCAATTTTTATGTGTCTATAGACTATTTTGTATTTTTTGTAAATATTTTCGTAACTTATTTTATTTTATGTACTTATTTTTTTTAAATATTTGTAATAATTATTTAATTTGTAGATGGGTATTATTTATTCAATAGTATAGTATTATCTTTAAGCTGATGTTAGAAACTAAAAAGTACAGCAAAAATGAAGTTAGTGATTTTTGGCAAATCTTTCTAGACACTCGGGTCTAGCTTGACCAGCACGCACCTTTAACGGGTAGCGATACAGCGAAACCTATCCAGGGTTAATAATAATGCATGGAAAAATTGCAAAATGAAATTCTACTCAACCATCCAGTGTCTATATATAATATGGATACAAAATACGCTAACAAATACAACAAGATCCCACACTTAGCATTTCCCTGCTAAGAAACTGAACGATTACAGAGTTACTCTCTCGTACTATACCATATGTGAAAAATGGGCAACGGGTAACCTAATGTTTGGGAGACACCTCGGCGGTTCATCGGCCTTTACGTGAGAGGGTTTTCACATGCAGGTTTCAAATAGGGGAAGGGTGGTAGATGATTTTCTTTCACTCATGTGATTTTAACTTACATCTCTAGTAAAGTTTTTATATTACTTATCATTTACTTGACGACAATGGATACGTTATCCTCCTATTTACCTTCGTGCTCATGAAAATACTTCTAACAAAATCATTAATGGTACATTATCAGAGTTAAATTGAAAGGGGGAATTTCAGGAATATTTTCAATGCCACCTGGCTGGAGATTCTGTAAGAAGAATCCTCACATAAAGGATATTATTTTTTCTTATCCTTGCCTATCAAGCGCAATAAGCACTCTATGAGAGAGAGAGAGAGGGGGAGAGAGAGAGAGAGAACTCGCTCGCTAAAATAAAACCACGCAAAGCAGTATTTACGGCTCGCTAAAATAAATCACCTCAAAAGTGGGTTTTACGCCTAACTATAATACACAATCTCTTTCGACACAAGATTTTGGCGATTTCTTTCAGATATACTTCGATTAAATGCTTAAACATACCAATATTGTATATATATATATATATATATATATATATATATATATATATATATATATATATACATATATGACTGGTAAAAATGTTCTGTAACAACAGAATTCCATCTAATAAAAGGAGCCCATAAAAACACCAAAATGTAGAGAGAAAAGTACTATATTTCAGAGACTGCTGTCTCTCTCTTCAGTATATGAATGAGAAAAGTTTACAGAAAAGGTGGTATTTATACCAAGAGATTCGTCCACAAGTAAGCCAATTTAGGTCACCCCCCGCTGATAATCTTCCTTTAATCTTCTTAAGCGTTGGTTGAATGAACACTGCGTCGACGATGTCTGATGTCCAATTCCCTTTTGAGATGTTCATTACCTGCTTCTCTTTTATTAAGGCCGATTCCATCATTTGACTCTTGTACCGGCAGTTGCTGCTATAAATTACACATGACATATTCCAGTTTATTCTATGGTTATGTTCATTTATATGGTTGAAAATAGCCGAGTTCTGTTGTCCATACCTAACTGACCGTTTGTGTTGTATTAATCTCTGGGGAAGTGATTTACCTGTAAATCCGATGTAAGATTGGTCACAGTCCTGGCATGGGATTTCATATACCCCAGAGTCTTTGGGCGATGTCTTTTGTTGGGTTACGTTTAATCAGGGATTTGGCTAAGGTATTTGGGTAGGTAAATGCAAAAGGGTTTGGATTTCCCAAGGGTGTGAGTTACTCTCTTAATCGTCTCCAGGTGGGGAATTTTTATTTTATTGTTGGGTGTGTCTCTGGTCTTGTCTTTAGGGGGTCGGTAGAAAATTACGTTTGCTTTTTGAATTGCTTTCTCAATTATATGGTCAGGATACTTTAAAGATGAAAGTTGCTTGCAAATTAGTTCAAATTCTTTTTCCAGATCTGGGGAACAAATTCGTAAGGCTCTTAAGAATAGGTTGCTAGCTACACCTATCTTGATAGTATTGTCATGATAGCTAAAGTAGTGAATATATGAAAGTGAGAACGTTGGTTTTCTGTATATGGTAAATTTGTATTCTGTCGTGTCTCTGATTATTAAAACATCAAGAAAAGGAATTTTGTTGTCTGTTTCCCATTCAACTGTAAATTTGATGCTGGGCACTAATGCGTTTAATTTTGAGAGGAATTCATTAAAATTACCCCACTTATTATCCCAAAATGTTAGTATGTCATCCACGTATCTCATCCACAGCATGTTTTTGGGTTTTATTGCATTTATTACTGTAGTTTCAAAGTATTCCATGTACAGATTGGCTAAAATAGGACTTAAAGGACTACCCATACTACACCCGAATTTTTGCTTGTAGAATGATTCCCCAAATGAAAATACGTTATTAGATGCACATAATTCAACTAACTTTATTATTTTGTCAAGTGCCAAAGGGAAATGATCTGAATAGGGGGATAATTTTTCCCTTAAAAACTGAAGAACGTCCTGTACTGGTACTTTTGTGAATAGGGAGTCTACGTCAAGGCTTAAAAGTTTTATGTTGTGAAGTGGTATATGTGCTTCTCTGAATTTGTGACAAAAGTCTTCCGAATGTTTGATGTGACTGGGAGAAAAAGTGCCTAAAAAAGGAGAAAGGAGGCCAGCTAACCATTTAGAAATTTTGTAATTGAAAGCTCCGGCGCATGAAACGATGGGTCTGAATGGAAGATTGTCTTTGTGAGTTTTGGGAAGACCATAAAAGTAGGGTAATTTAGGATTAATTACTTTAAATACCACCTTTTCTGTAAACTTTTCTCATTCATATACCTGAAGAGAGAGACAGCAGTCTCTGAAATATAGTACTTTTCTCTCTACATTTTGGTGTTTTTATGGGCTCCTTTTATTAGATATATATATATATATACATATATACGCCTAAGGAAATAAAATGCCTGAAAAAAAAACGAACATAACTCTAAAGCAACACCAAAACATACTAAATCATAGAAATTGATAAAGTTCTGAAATTCCAAAATTTCTTGGTAAAATTGGTCACATAACAAATGCCACAAACAGCTACCTATTAGCTAATAAGAAACTATGCCTAATATGGAATAAATACGTCCTTCAACTAGAAAAAAAACAATGACAAAGGGAAATAACAATATTAATAAGAGGCAGGGAAAGACCAACAACAACAACAAAAAAACACTTTACATTCAAACAAGGTGTCCGGGATCTTATTATCAGATTCTTTAAAATGCTTAACTATGAAGTTGAGTGCTTGAAGTTGCAAGGCCCAACGTAAAATCCTTTGATTAAACCCTTTTATCCGTTCAATAAACACTAACGTATTATGATCCGTCCATACCTCCACTGGAAAAGAAAGATTAGTCAAGTATGGTTTAAAATGAGATATGGTACGGATCAGGGCGAGAGCCTCTTTCTCGATAGTTGAATGCTTACGCTCCGCTGTTAATAACTTCTTGCTGTAGTAGGATATTGGGTACACCTCCTCGTCCCCACCTTTCTGAAAGAGAACGCCTCCAATGCCTACATCACTGGCTTCAACAGCAATTATAAAGGGGGCTTGAAAATTCAGAGAAATCAAAATAGGTTTAGACATAAGAATAGTCTTAATTTTAATAGATGCTTTTTCACACTCGCTAATCCAAAGAAATTTCTTATTTTTGAACAAAGGTTCATTCAAGGGACGAGCAACGTCAGAAAAGTTCCTAACGGTCTCTTAAGATTGGTTATAGCCTCGACATTGGCCTGGTTCGGGGCTATTATGACCCAGGCCAACCTCGTGACCCAGATACACAACTTTAGCCTTACCAAATTCATATTTAACGAGGTTAATGACTAACCCCGCAGCATGAAGAACTTCGAAAACATTACCTAACCTGTCCAAATGCGTTTTCCAATCATTACTGTGGAGAACAAGATCGTCTATAAAGATCTCAGTACCTTCTACTCCACAGACCACACGGTTTATTAATCTTTGAAAAGTACAAACAGCATTCTTCATCACAAAAGGCATGGCCAAATGGGGTGATAAATGCCGAATGTCTCTTGCTCGATCCGACAAAGGTACTTACCAGTAACCCTTGAGCAAATCTAGCTTTGTAATATACATGGCTGAACCAATGTGGTCTATGCTGTCATCAATTCTAGGAGGGGGAAAGAAATAATTTTTAGTACCTATTAACCTTACGATAGTCCACACATCCTATACTGTTCAACGGGTTTACTAATACTATAGGGGAGCTCCAAGGACTAACGTAAGGTTGTATTAAATCATGCCTCAACATATATTCTAGTTCCTTGTTGACTATTTCCATTTTAGTGGGATTTAGTCTATAAGGGCTTTGTTTAATTGGTAAAGCTTCTCCTGCTGCCATATCATGTTCAATTAAACTAGTTAAACGAAGAGAGTCCCTTACTAAATCTGAAAAAGAATAACTGAAACTTTCCACTTCCTTTCTCTAATTTAGACCAAAATGCTTCAGATTCTCTTCTAACCCATCTAAACATTGCACTGTGTAGTGCTGGGACCAAAAATTGGGCATTCTTTGTGCGGACAGTACTTGTAAATGACCAAAATTCGCTCATTTGTAATCAGATTTTTTATCTGAAGCGTGGCTTTCAACTGTGTGTGTTCACTCTTACAGGTAATTAGTTATAGAGTACATCAGACACTGAAGAATGCTACCCACCAGACCATGAAGAAAGAGGAATTTAAGGACTTTGTGTTTTATGGTTGAACACACCAAAATTGGAAAGAGTTTTTATGCTAGGGTGAGATTTTACTAGTCAAAATAGTGATAAAAATTACATACCTAACCTTGGAAGGTGAAGGTATAAGCGAGACGCACACAAGAGCTACCAAAGAGGCGGGAAAGTAAAGTGAAGGGACTGCTCCTACTACGGCACAGAGGTGTCAATCTCGAAGAGGATAGTAGGGAGTAAACAAAGGGTCTTAGGTAAATTTCCAATAAAAATGGTTAAAGAAAAGATCACTAATAGATATAATGATGAGAATCCCAAGGAAGACATGGCTTCTGGTTCGGAAGAAGGGATGAAACTCAACCGGACGATTGTGCCATCTGTGAGAAGCAGGTACAAAGAATCAGTATGGCATCGCCTGTGATTACTGGGATGCGGGCTTATTTGGACCTTGGCTGATTCGGACCTCGGACAATTGTTTAGGCTAATTCGGACCATTTACTAGGCTGATTCGGACAATTGTTTAGGCTAATTCGGACCATTTACTAGGCTGATTCGGACAATTGTTTAGGCTAATTCGGACCATTTACTAGGTTGATTCGGACAATTGTTTAGGCTGATTCGGACCATTTACTAGGCTGATTCGGACAATTGTTTAGGCTAATTCGGACCATTTGCTTGGCTGTTTCGGACCTTTGTTTTGGGTGATTTGGACCTATACTAATAATTTTATATAGCAATGATATTAGGGAAACCTTTGATGAACTTTCAGGCAAGGCGGGTGTCATTGGGCCAGTTAGAGAGTTTATGGATTATGTTGACCTACCATAGTCACAGAGTCAGGTGTGAGAAATGGAGAACAGGTCAGTTTGGGCGCAGTATTAGGTCAAACAACCATGTGGAAGGTGTTGAATCATAAGCTGAACAAAAAAGCCATAAAAAGTAACCTCGCATCATATTCACTCTAATCTTTAACATACTTAGAGGCAAAGGAAATATCGAATCAGGTGAATTAAGCTTGTTAAAGAGGGCAAATTAAAGAGACATCAGAGAAAGCAGGTCACGGAACTAAAAGGGCCTGTCATGAAACTTTGGGAGGAGTCGACTATAATGAAAGGAAAATAACAACTGGTCTGTCAAAAATTGCCATTTATGCCCCTTGAATAAAATTTCCTGGTTTTTTATGAGGACTTGTTTTGAAGTATTTCCCAGTTTCTATGAAAATACGTTGATATATGATTATTTTGCTCCACAGAAGTAGTTTTATTATATTAACTATAGCAATGAGTTGGTATAAATTAGTACATTGATATTCAAAGTAATAAACCACTTTTTTTGCCAATTTTGTCCATCGCTATAAAATTAGATGACGTATAATTACAGTGATGTCAAACTTCTTCTTGTGGAGACTATATATATATTATTTTCTTATTGTAAGGGCACATGCCAGTAATTTATGCTTGCCTTCTGGACGAAACCCCCCTTTTTTTTCTTTTTCTTTTTTTTCTCTTTTTTTTTTTGTATGTTGGGTTACGATTAAAGCACTTAATGTTTATTTTTAAGTTGATGTTTGTTACGTAACCCTGTAATTTTGTAGATGTGACAACTGCGTTATGCAATATACTCCTCCCGAGTTTTCTTCTAGGGTGGAAAGGTGAAGCTCTCGGATTTTTGCATCTGACTCCAGGAAGGCAAGTAAAAGAAGATATTCTTGTAAAATCCAGCCACATCACCTCGTGAATCGTCGTCGCCATTGCAGTAACTTCTTCATTAGGATATTCTGAGATCCTGTTTGCCATTTATGTTTTATTTCTATCGAAGTAACGTAACGTTTTGTTAATAATTTTTGCAGTAATGTGTTAGTTTTCTTGCTTCTTAACGTAATTTGGATAATTGTTGTGTTCTTTAAATATTAATTATATGTGTTAAAGCTTTAAATGCGTCTTTGTGAACCCGTGTGGCATCACCCAAAAAAGAATTGGTGCAGGAAATACAGTTGATTGCTTCTTAACTGCACTTTTGTTGAATAAAATGCAAGGTTTCTTGACTTTAATTAAGTTAGTAAACCCCTCAGCACTGTAACTTGGTCTCAATCAAAGCTAGTGCAGGAGGGCTTAAGGTTCAATGAAATCGTACCGAATGTGGCCCTAATTCAGTTTAGTTTCACCACATGGTCGGCTACTGAAGAAATGTGCACATATATACTATGCGCCAGTGTAAATAAAGGGGCTATTTTTAGCTTTATTTTTACACGAACTATTTTAAAAATTAGAGCAATATGTAACTGTACGAAATAAATGGTCTTAGAAGAGGAGTGGATTTCCATTGCTTCCCCAATATATTTTCATAATAGACTTTGGAATGATTATGAATTACAAACATTGAAACAATATTATAAAACAATGTCACATATGTTACATATGTAAATACATATTAGCAGTGGCACTGCGGATCTTCAGCACCCCCTATAGATTTCATAATATATATGCACAAAATTATGAATATATACATGAATATGAGAAATTAAGTATAGATTGTCAATAATCCTTTAAAAATTATTACCATTCTCTTGTTTCTATAAAAAAAAATAATTGAAACAATCTGTGGAACTGCTGGTGCTCAGCAGTTCTTATTTTGCTAGTAGGGTGATGTGAGCACTGCCCTCTCGAGCAGTGTTCGCCTAGCTGTTGGAGGGCGAAGTGTGATTTGGAATCCGTCAATAGCCTAATCAATATGTAGTATTAGTGATAGTGATCAAATCAGTAGCGATACTAATATGTAATGTAATGCAGAATTATCAACTCAGTGGTGAGTTGCAATAAATAGGAAAAAATGGTAACCATAATAATGTCAATGATACTAAAATTCCAAATAGCTTTCGGCAGCGATTCTGCTGCCTTCCTCAGTGGAAGAGAGAGAGAGAGTGTATTTGTATGCATGCGTCTGTGTTTAGGTGGGTGTTCTTTAGTCCATTTGTTTTATATGGGCCAATGTTATTTTACTGTCATACACAGTTTTGTACTATCTTAATGTTTTTGTTTTCGAGTTTTTATTCTTTTTAATGGTTTAATGATTTTTATTTTGCTACGCTTAGTTTTCATAAACTAAGCGTAGCAAAATAAAAATCATTAAACCATTAAAAAGAATAAAAACTCGAAAACTAAAACATTAAGATAGTACAAAACTGAGTATGACAGTAAAATAAAATAACATTGGCCCATATAAAACAAATGGACTAAAGAACACCCACCTAAAACACAAACGCATGGATACACATACACTCTCTCTCTCTCTCTCTCTTCCACTGAGGAAGGCAGCAGAATCGCTGCCGAAAGCTATTTGGAATTTTAGTATCATTGACATTATTGTGGTTATCATTATGTAACCTCATATTCTCAATTTTCTGTCAGTCCGTCCGCCAGTCTCTCCGCTGGCAAAAGTTACTGCTTTGAATTTTAGTATTTTAATACTTTTTTTAGTTTTTTTACAGTTTCAAATTTGATTAGGTTAATCATCCATTAGTAATCAGTCATAGCCCAAGAAAAACCAAACTTGAAGAAATTAAGTTTTTGGCATTGTTTATAGTGCCATATATATATATATATATATATATATATATATATATATATATATATATATATATATATATATATCTAAGGTCACCAAATCAGAGTCGGAGCTACAAAAATATACGTTTATTCAAAGCAAAGTACTAATTGAGTAATTCAGATTCTCACAGGATAATTTATAGAATGATAACTCATAGATCAAGTCTCACAGACAACGCCCCAGTATTTAATAGCCTTAATCAGTAATTAGTCACACCAATTATCTCTTCTCCAAAACGCAGTCCCCTCCACTAGATCCGCCTGTTTAAAGGACAGGAGAACACACTCGTGAGCACACACAATTGTAAAGACAAAGTCAAAAGATCAAATGAAATAGAATATCTTTACAAAATATCAAAGTAAGAGACAAGCCATATCTTTGGCTAAATCACAATAACTCACCCATTGCAGCCTGGAATTTCACGCACTCTCAAAAGGAAACTTTTTGGCACACGCCATCGTGGCTCTGCCTTTCTCGCACGGACCTCTCCATAAGTCTTCCCTAGTTCTTGGCTAAACCATGCCATCAAGAACGGACATAGTTCGTACACGTACACATGAATTCATACTTCAGTAACTGGTCGCAGCCAATTTTCAAAGGCACCTTGAACAAGCCCTCATGACACTGATATGCTTAGGTAAGGAACTTTAACATCATACCACCCAAAAAAGAGTTATCAGCATTCTTAGGTTGTCGCCCGGACTCTGTCTCTAGGGAAGTTAAAAATGATAAGTTCACATTCCGCCTTACTACATATATATATATATATATATATATATATATATATATATATATATATATATATATATATATATATATATATATATATATATATATATATATATATATATATATATATATATATATATATATATATATATAATATATATATATATATATATATATATATATATATATATATATATATATATATATATATTATGTGTGTGTGTGTGTGTGTGTGTCTGTGTGTGTACTATATACTGTGTGTGTTTATGCAGCTAATATCAAGGAATTAAAAAAATATTATGTAACAGCACCCCTATGAATGATAGCCAAGAGCCGCCACTGCATATTAGGTCCGAATAAGCCTTGGATAAAGGTCCGAATGAGCCTGGTCCGAATGAGCCAAGGTCCGGATAAGCCTGTTCCCCTCAGGGGTCTGAATAAGCCTGTTCCCCGTAGGATGAGTGCCCTAGAAGAGGTTATAATGAAAACTCCGTGAGGAATTGAAGGAAGTGAAAAGAGGCTTATATTCTGAACAGCGAATAAGAAGTGAGGATTTTAACACAGTGATTAGAGAAGAGCTTAAGGAATTATGGGAGAAAGAAAAACGTAAAAATAACCTTGTTATTTACAGCATTAAGGAATACTTAGAAGAAAATAATGAAACTAGGCTTAGAAACGACACAGAAACCTGTACCAAGCTGTTCAATGAGGAACAGGGGCTAAGGGACATTGAAGTAGTGGAAGTAAGCAGATTAGGAAGAAATGATAAGATGCAGGCGCCCAATAATACTACAGGGGACCAGGATAGAGACAGAGAACCTAGGCCAAGACCTATTTTAGTCAAGATGAAAAGCGAAAGGAAAAAATGGGCAGTAATAGAAAAGCCAAGATTCTCAAGAGAAAGCAAGAGGTAGGATACAACAGAATATTCATAGCACCAGACCTAACCTACAGGGCAAGAGAACAGGATAAGATATCTAGACAGGAACTCAAAGACAAGAGAGAAAGGGGGGGAACAGGTATGGTACATTAGAACGGGTAAACTGATCAGCAATGAAAGTTTTCAGAGTCTGGAGGGGGCAACAGGAGAAATGTAATAAACGGAGATATAAATAATACATTAACCAAGAAGCCCAAATCAGGAAAGGTTGAAATTTCTTTTTAAATTTATACGATAAATATACAATGTTTAACTGGACAAAAGTTAGTAGAAATAGAAAGTGTTATAGACAATGATAATAAGATATTTTGTTTAACTGAAACTCATCAGAAACTAGACAAGTTAGCATTAAGTAAAGGTATAAATAAAATAGGAAAGATGAGGGAAATGAAAGACAAAAAAGGAGGAGGGTTAATGATGCTATATAGAAACAGTGATAACAGAGTTAAACAAGGTGGAGACCATTAGCAAAGATTTATTGTATGCTAAATGTAAAATATACAATAATACTATTCATATTTTGTTGTTATACTTATCAGTAGGAAATACAGAGGAGGATAAGAATAGAGATAAAGCAATAAAATTGGAATGTGAAAACATTATTAAAAAATGTAAATGACCAAGAGTCAATATTAATATTAGGAGATTTTAATGGCCATGTAGGTTTCTTAGGCCACCAAAATACAGACAGAAACGGGGAAATAATACTAGAATGGATGAATAAGTATTAGGCTAATACTACTTAACGGAGAAGACAGATGCACTGGAGTCCACACATGGGAGAGGATGCAGATGAAAAGTGTTATAGATTTTGTTTTAGTCAATGAGAAGTTCTATGAAAATTTTGAGGAGAAGGTAATTGATGAAGACAAAAAGGAATTTGATATCTCGGACCATAACCTAATTACCATTAACTTGACATTCAAAGGACAGAACAAGAATCTCAACAAGGGTAAATGGGAGGAAGTAAAATACTTCAAAACAGGTGAAGGTAACCTAAATAACTTTATTTAAAAACTAGAAGAGATCCTAACAGATAAAGACATAGACAGAATCTCAGAAATGGACTTATCAAAAAAAGAAGTAGCAGAAGAACATATAGGAGAAAGATGCTAGTAGAGGAAAAATTAGAGGAGCAACCCTGGTTCATTGAGAAATAAGACAAGGTATTAACGAAAGGAAAGAGCTGAATAGGAAGAAATGAAATGAGGGAGACAATGTCGTAAAAGAAAGTCTAGAGAAGAAATATATGCAAAAGAAAAAAGAAGTGCAGCTATTAATAAAAAAAAAAAAGAGATAACAATTTATGAAAAGAAAATAACAGAAGAAATAAGAAGAAACAAAAACAAAGAGCTCTGGGAAAATATTGGTAAGTTAAGAAATAAGCAACAAACAAAAAAAGAAGTTATGCATTTATATAATGAACAGGGAAGCAAGCTAAATGAGGCTGAAACAAAGGATGAATTAGTGAATTATTGGAGAACCATAAAATTAACACGAAAACAAAATAAAGGAAATCTGGAATGAAGAGAAAAGGATGAAATATGAGAATGAAATGGCAGAAGTAGATGATATCATAAGAATTGGAGACTATAGATTCCCAAAAGTACTAAGAGAACACATGGACCTATTGATGGTATGCAAAAGTCCCAGATTGAATCAAACCAGAGCTTTACAAAGCATTAATGAAGAGCAAAACTTGTAAAGAAGTATTAGTTAGATGCTACTACAAGGAGCTAGAAATCAAGAAAAGCCTAAATCTTGGAAGAAATCGAGAACGAAAATGATAGAAAAGAAAAGGAAACTAAGGGCTAAGGAAATATATCATACAAAGTATTCATGATGCTGATAAAAGACGAAATAGAAGCACACACCTCAGAATGAATGACGAAGATCACGAATGCCAAGCAGGATTCACAGGAGGGAGTAGGATTGAAGATAATATCCTTACACTACAATATTGTGTAGAGGAGAGCTATAGGAATAGAAAACTTTTAATAGTAATACCTAGAGGAGGGAGTTGAACAGGAAATAGAAATTACCAGCGGAATTAGGCAAGGGTGTACAGGATCTACATCACTTTTCAAATTGATGACGTATTTAATAATTAGGAAAATGGAGGAGGAAGGGACAGGATTTGAAAAAAGAATTAGTAAAGATAGGGACACTTTTCTTCTCTGACGATGGGTTAGCTAGTATTAGCAGGAAATATAGAAGATGCAAGAATAAATATAAAGATTTTAATAGATATAGGAAAGAAATGTGGGCTAGATATAAATAAAGAGAAAGGCAGCATCATTATTTTCAATATGAAGGAAAAACCAGAAGAGATAGAGGATATAAAAGTGAGAAAGAATATAACATATTTAGGAATAAAGGTAAACGATTCTAGAAATCTGTTTAAGCTACAGAAAAAGGAAATGAAGGACAAAGCACAGAAGTTAGCCAACCTAACCTATTCCGTGATAGAAAAAAGCTGTAACAAAGTTCTTATAGGTAAAACATTCTGGAAAAATAAAGCTCTACCATCAGTCTTGTATGGGACCAATGTAGTTAATTTAACAGATACAGAAATAGAAAAATTGCAAAGAATAGAGAATGGGGTTTATAGAAAAATATTAGGAGCATGTAGAAGTACAAGCCACATTAAGGAGGGAGATAGGAGCATCTTCCATGAAAAGCAGAATTATGAGTGGAAAGCTAAGTTATGTATTTAATACTATAAATGGAAGAAAGGAATTACTGAAGAAAATAATTATAGATATGCAAGAAAAGGAAAGAAAATGGTGGAAAACAGTGGAAAAGTACATGCATAAAATTAAAATCAATTTAAGAAAATTTGAAGGAATGTCCAAAACAGAAATAAAGGACAAAGCCAGAATCTGGGACACAGTGAAGTGGAAAGAAGACTTGGAAAATAAAGTGACTAAATATATATAAAATGTGGAAAAGAGAAATAAAAGATGAAGAAATTTATGACAATACTATTGGTTCGGTACTTCTCTTTAGAGCCAGAACCAACTCTCTACATTTAAATATAACAAAAAGGCACCAGAATGGGAACACCTGTTGTCCTTTGTGTCATAATACAGAAGAAGACATATTTCATTTCCTTTTATATTGTTGTACTTACAGAGAAGAACGCGTTAAAGCAATTAGACTTCAACAACCTTATGAAGAGAAAGAAAGTTATATAGTTGGAAAATTTCTATTTACAGATCATAATGAAATAAGAAAAGAAACCTTATACATGATGTGAAAAAAAGAGAAAAAAGAATGAAAGAGCTCAACAATTAAAAATAACTCAAGATTAAGAGGCGCCGTTGTAAAGGCATTGCCTCGACCCATTACATCACTGGGACTAATATGAACTTCATAGCCCAAGTCCCTTCAAATTATAAAGCTGGGGTGCCATTTTGAGTAACAAAATTTCAAATCCACCTATCCAGCCTGTTGCATAGTAAACGGTAAGGAAAGAATGTTGTCACTACTAGAAAATAGCTACTACCTATGACCTACAGTTTTGTAGTCCAATGTTGAATTGTAACTTAGTAGCTACTAGAAAACTTGAGTTTTTCTTTCACTTTGTTTAGGCACCAACCGTAGGGCCAGTAGCCTGTAGGCCAGTTAAGGAGATCCTCCAGCTGTCATGAGGATTGCCTAGCACATAGCAGTGAAAATAAGGCAGGTGAACCAGACTAGGGTGCGGGAGCCAGCGTAAGCATATCAAGATGACCATGTTAGCCTAATATTGAGCCAGGCTGTAGACTAGTCAGCCTTGCGGTAGGTTAGCCCAAGGTGTGCCGTAGCTAAATTTACCCCGTACAGATGTGAAGGATTTAACAAATGTT